>NC_054704.1:50134914-50345508 GCF_016097555.1 Gigantopelta aegis
TTGTCGACACTGACATGGACGTTGACACCAAGGTGTCTGCACAATGTTTCGTCTTTCCCCTGGTTTAATGCTGAAATTGTTTCGTCAATTTGGCTTTTACATCCACACAGTTCGATCCACTGTTTAAGACTAAGGACAATACCTCGCTTGGTGGGGAAAGTTTTCCCCTTGTCACTGTCAAATTTCCTTATGTGAATAGCAGTGTCCCCTTTCCATAACTTGGCCACCACGCAGACGTTAGTTCCAAGTTCTAGACGACATCTCGCTTCATCACTTGTGGAACAGGCCATCTCTGGATTGAACGTAGATCTGATCGTTTTCGGCGAGCGAATGATAATGAAACCGTATCTAGCCTTTTTATACTCTTTCGTGTTAGTCTAAGTAGGTCAGGGGCCGGTCTAAGTAGGTCAGGGGCCGGTCTAAGTAGGTCAGGGTCGGGTCAGTAGGACGTTGTACACTGCACAGTAGGCCAGTCTAAGTAGGTCAGGGCCACGGAAAGTAGGTCATGGGGCTATACAGGACGAGGTCACGTGACGTCATCAAGGTCAAGGTCACGGAAAGTAGGTCATGGGGCTATACAGGACGAGGTCCCGTGACGTCATCAAGGTCAAGGTCACGGAAAGTAGGTCATGGCACCATACAGGCCTGCTTACTACTCCTCCACAAACAAACACACACACACACACACACACACACACACACATACCCCCCCCACACACACACACCAAAATCACCCACCCACACCAAACCCAACCCAACCCAACCCCCCCCCAAAAAAAAAAAAAAAAAAAAAAAAAAAAAAAACCCACACACACACCAATAACCCCCAACCCAAAACAATAAGATTCTAGTGCACGTGTCCTCTCTTTGGCTGAACAAAGCCGTGCTACACTATTTTAAAACGTAATACCAATAATATTCAGTGGCGGATCCACTGTGAAACCGAACAGGGGTTTCAATGAGGTTGTGAAGCTGGCGGATGAGGGAGGAGAGGTGTAGTACATTTTGCATTCTTTTTATTAATTTTATTTTTTATTTTTTTAACGACACCACTAGAGCACATTGATTTATTAATCATCGGCTATTGGATGTCAAATATATGGTCATATTGACAGTCATAGAGAGGAAACCCGCTACATTTTTTCTATTAGAAACAAGGGATCTTTTATATGCACCATCCCACAGACAGGATAGCACATACCACAGCCTTTGATATACCAGTTGTTGTGCACTGACTGGAACGAGAAATAGCCCAATGGGTCCACCGACAGGGATCGATCCCAGACCGACCGCGCATCGAGCGAGCGCTGTACCACTGGGCTAGTCCCGCCTCTGTTGGAGGAAAGGTGTAGTACATTTTGCATTGTTTAAAAAAAAAAATGTTGTTTAACGACACCACTAGAGCATATTGATTTATTAATCATCGGCTATTGGATGTCAAATATATGGTCATAATGACACAATCATAGAGGAAACCCGCTACATTTTTTTCCATTAGTAGCAAGGGATCTTTTATATCCCACAGACAGGATAGTACATACCACAGCCTTTGATATACAAGTCGTGGTGCACTGGCTGGAACGAGAAATAGCCCAATGGGCCCACCGACGGGATTCGATCCCAAACCGACCGACCGCGCATCAGGCCAGCGCTTTACCACTGGGCTACGTCCCGCCCCCTGTTTTTATATTGTCCATTTTCTTACACACCCGTTGGTGAGAACACCATGCGTTATTTTTGGTTACATATGGTTGGTAACACATGTGCGTGCGTTAACAATTTCAAGACATACGACTGGCTGCTCCTAAGTGATGTCCAGGTCACCAATGCCATACATCCAATGAAAACCTACATGATGGAAATCGATTAGACTGTGACGTACAGTTAACCTTATTTGCACGTGTCTGTAACGTGTAAGTCGGCTACAAGTGCAACGGCTGTAAATAACTTTTAGAAAAAAAATGTTAAAATTGGCTTAGCAACTGGGTTATGAGGATATGTAAGAAATAGAATAATACATTCGTGTCCGTTAGATACCATTTATCGTTGTTTAAAGCAACTCGTTGTGATAGAAATGGTATCTAACGGACAATCATGTATTATTCTCTCTGTCCATCAGAATATGCATGCATTAAAATAAAAGCCAGTTCTTTGTCAAAATCGGGATAAGTTAACATTCAAATTCACAATTTGGCGTCACCTGTTAACCTGTCGAGCATCCCAAATAAAAAATAAATAAAAAAAATTAAATTTATATATCTTATTGCAAAGACGTTGCAATAAGACAAATTAAAAAAAAAAAAACCTAACAAAAAACAATAATAGTTTAACAAATTTTCTATGACCTGTGTTGACAAAATATCATTCTTCTTCTTTTCTTTTAAAATATAATTTCAAACAAAATATAAAAGTATCTTTTTAATTATTATTTATGCCTGATGGTAATTTAGTGTTGATCACTACGCTGGGCCGACAGCGCGTCGCTATGGGCAAAATTTCTTTATAATGAGCTGTTTGGTATGGGTTTCTTTTTTCTTTTTTTTATTCTTCTATTTTTTTAGACATATCTACATAATTATTATTTATATCCAAAGATAAATTCATGTTGCTTTAGCCACGGAAAATATTGCCATCGCACCAACGGCGGACCACTGTAGGCAAAGTTTATTTTATATTTTTTAATTTTTTTATAATTCAAGCAAAATATGGACAAATCTGTACATAATTATTATATATGCATGGTGGTAAATTAGACTTCAACTACCCATGAAAAAATATCACTATTGTGCTGATGTAGAGCCAACAGCGTCCGCTGTAGACCTACATGAATCCAAACATATTTTATGAGCTTTTTTTTCTTCTTTTAAAAAAATGTTTTTACCAAAAAAAATTATACATACAAATATACGCCCCCCCCTCCCCCCCCCCCCCCCCTAAATTTAGTTACAGTTATATTTTTATTTATTTTTAGTTGGTTAATCCTAAGAATCCCTTCGGGAACATGTGTGGCCTTTAGCCGGTTCATAAGATTTGCTATTACACTAAACGCATACGATATATATATATATATATATATATATACAGTCAAACCTGCCTTCGCGGCCACCTCCATATGGCGGCCACCTGTCCATGGCGGCCACAATTGTTGTACTAGTCATCGGCGGTGGTCATTAAACGCAGTTAATAAAAGGGTATCTAGCCTAAAACAACTGGAGTTAAACGTGTCAACTCTAGAAGGAATTAAATACTGCTGCAGTTTATTTCTGATATTTATTTTCAAAATGCCAGCTAAACCCAGTAAGCCGATCGCGTTAAATATTCTCTTTTTCACTTAATAAAATTTCATATAGATGATAATTTTTTGTCTTGTTTTTAATTACGTTTTTTCACATGTATATGGCTCCTTAATAGTTCTATTGCAACATACGTCTAATTGTTTTTAAAAATTCGAACTTATATATGATCTGCATACGGCGGCCACCTCTCTATGACGGCCACTTTTGTCATGTATATATATATATATATATATATATATATATATATATATATATATATATATGCATGCAAGCAAGCACATTATGATGTCTGTATTCCAGAATTATTTAATCAAAGACTTGGTAATTCTAACTCTTAGTCAACAGAGGAAGCCCGCTACATTTTCCTAATACCGTACTGCAATGGATCTTTTATATGCACTTTCACACAAACAGGAAAGCACACACCACGGCCTTTGACCAGTTGTCATACACTGGTTGGAACGGGAAAAATCCAATTAGCTGAACGGATTCACTGAGGTAGTTCGATCCTGCGACGCATGCACCTCAGGCGAGTGCACAACCGACTGAGCTAAATCCCCCCTTGCCCCCTCCCCAGTATTAAAGGGACAGACCCTAGTTTCAACCCGTGAAAATTAACACTAAGTTTAGTTAATCTACAAACCTGTAACACATTTGGATAAAGTTACAATTGAGTGAAACATGAGTCTGTGACTTTGAAATGGTGAAATACCCTCTAAAAATAGATTAAAACACGACTCCATAACTGTTACTTCTCAGACGCACGTGCGAAAATATGAGAAATGCAGTTTGTGATATTAAAAACACCAGGATGACCAAAACCACTTTGAATGTATGGGAACTGATAATTTAAAGGCATACTGTCACGGATTTAACGACCCAATTTCTCTAAAAATGGACAATAAATAAAAATTACATTAACCAAATCTAGCTATCGCATCACCGTAACTGAACCATGATGGAGTGAAATCCATGCCATCCCTCTCGGATATTTTAATTTTTGAATTATGGACCATTGCCATAATTCAATTATTTTTACAAAATGTCAGTAATAAATGGAGTATGGTGGTTATGAAGATGGTTGAATAAGGTACAATTAGGGACAAATCAAATTATTTTTGTTCAGGTAATACTTTGTTAGACCATTAAATAGGTCAGTGGTCTGTGACAATATGCCTTTAAACCACAAAATCCAAGTAAAGTATGATTTCAGTTATCAAAAACGGCTCTAATAGAAAAAAATATGCATCAGTGTTTAAAAACTAGGGTATGTCCCTTTAAAAGTTAAATTAATCATTGCAATTTGATGGCAATTTGTTGTTTTTTAAAACTGTTTTATTTTATTTACATGACATATTGTGTAAAGATAGGTAAACCTAAAAACATGCGGTTTTTTACGTGGTTTAGCATTACTCAGTATATTATATATGTATAATAATATTATTCACCTTCGAGGCTCGTTGCCTTTTGATACAAATTATGTAAATTTAACTCATCGGCCATTTTCGTTAATGCTTCCTAAAAGATGCGATGGTTTCCAATGGCTGTAACCATTTTGTCGAAATGTTCCGATTAACAGCGCCACCTGCAACTGGCGGGAAAAGATGATGAGCAATGGTGGTCATTTGCGAAGAATGATTTGATCAGCGTTACTTGACATAAATGTATCTATGCATATGCTTCTTGTCACGGGGATCCTATAATACCCGTAACTGAATAAAACACGATTATCCAAATATCTCTCCTAACTGTATATCTATTAGATCTCTCTGTATCGGGCAGGCTACTTCCCGAGTGGCCCGGCTCTAGGAGTAATCAGAGATAAGATCTGATATAAATATATATATATGTAGCACCTTTAGTTCACTAGAAAACACAACAAAACACAATACACTTTGGAATCTGTATTAACTCTAACGCTGACAAATGTACTTGCCGCAGTGGTTAATTAACAACAACCATATAATAACAACCCAGAGCTAATCACTTAATTAGTTAATCACTAGGTGTCTAGTTTACAAAATATTCTAATCACTTCACCGTGATACAACACACACACGTGTGATAATTGAAAAACGCTGCCAGGGGAACTTGATTAATAAAGGAATTACAACTCTATTCCTAACTGGTTAATTTTTAATTAACCCGTAAATACTCATTCAGTAACCTTGTAATACAGAATTAATACTGGTACATATCACAATAAAGACAATAACCTACAGTTTACCTAGGTCCTCTAGGATGACCGGCTAAGCTTTATCTTACCAAATACTCGTATAAATATATTAGAACAGTGAAGCATACAATTTACTTCGTTAGATTACCGGAGACACTGTCTAAAGAATATTGGTATAATACAGTATTAAAATATTTAAAGTCACATCAATCACAGCAAGGTTATACAACAGAGCAGAAATATATATTTACCAAGTCCGGTCTGAACTAATATATTTCGTTCAGTTGGACAACGTCCGTTCCCCTGGATACTTCCAATGGTTCTCCCCGATATATCTGAAATCCTATCTATTTATTATAAAATCCCAGACTGGTCCGGAGACAGTCCGCGGGACCGAATCTTATTATGTGTATATTTCCACAGCGACCAAGACGGTATATTTTCTTACAAGCCTAGACTGATCGACGCCTAGTTCGCTAGAGATACCATGGTCGCGCGGAGGTATTACGTAACCACTCTCCACATGGCCTCCACACCTGGTCTGGGTGTGTATTGGGACGCAGGACTACCACCGTCGCGCGGGGGTATTACGTAATCAAGCTGCACACAGCCCTCTAAAACAATTAACATCGCCACAGGCGAAAAGATAAGAGCATGTTTCGTCACACACCCCCACCTCAAAAAGGATATTTCCTCTACTCTAGGATTAGGGAAATATACAACATTTAAACAAAACAAAATGTGCGTTAACCGACGCATCCGGGCATTTATAACACATAGTAATAAGGTGACTACCAGTAAATCACACTGAGTCTCTGAGTCCCTGGTATACAATAGTAGATATAAAAAACAAAAACAGAAATCAAGAACGTCAACACATTATCACAACGTTCAACTTCGGGACAGGGCATCAGCGATTACATTGGATGTGCCCTTGATATGTTCAATGGTAATAGGGAATTCCTGCAGAAGAAGACTCCATCTCAAAACTCTCTGGTTGGTGGCTTTCATTCTGTTAATGAAAGTAAGCGGATTATGGTCAGTAAAGACAACCACTTGATGCAATGCCGATTTCACGTAGATCTGAAAATGCTTCAGAGCTTGTACCATGGCCAAAGCTTCCTTCTCTATAGTGGAATAGTTCACCTGGTGTTTGTCAAACGTTTTGGAGAAGAAACTTACAGGATGGTCCAGTCCAATTTCGTCTTCTTGGAACAGCACAGCTCCAGCTCCCACGTCACTGGCATCCACAGCCAGCTTGAAAGGCATTCGGTAGTCTGGTGCTGCCATCATGGGAGACGAGGAGAGCATCTGCTTAAGACGGTTGAATGACTTCTCGCATTCATCTGACCACTCACTGGAACTTCGATTCCTTCTTTAGCAGCGATGTGATGAGAGCAGCTACCGTCGCAAATTTAGCACAGAAACGACGATAATAACCGGCCATACCAAGAAACCGGCGAACTTCACGACGGTTGGTCGGTGCAGGATACTGGCTGATGCTTAGTGTCTTGTCCTGCAGTGGGGCGACGCAACCATGTCCGACAGTATGTCCTAAGTAGGTCACTGAAGCTTTCACAAATTCACATTTACCCAGGTTCACAGTCAAGTTAGCTTTCTGTAGGCGACTGAATATTTGCTGTAAACCGGTTAAATGTTCATCCCAAGTGTCGGTGGCTAACACCACATCGTCCAGATACACACTGACGTTTTCTAAGTCTGATAACACATGGTTCATCATCCTTTGAAAGGCAGCAGGGGCAGTCTTCAAACCGAACGGCATCACTCGAAATTGGAAGAGGCCGTCAGGTGTGATGATCGCCAGAATGTCCTTAGATTTCTCCGTTAACGGAATGGCATAAAAAAAAACCCTTCAATAGGTCCAATTTGGTGATGTATTGAGCGTGTCCAACTCGGTCGATGCAATCGTCAAGGCGGGGTAGAGGGTAGGCATCTGCCTTGATGAGTTGATTCACGCGACGTAGGTCAGCACACACCCGGAAACTGTTATCTCCCTTTTGAATTAGTATAACAGGTGATGCCCACTGACTGTTTGATGGTTCCAGAATGTTGTGTTCCAACATGTAATCTATCTCCTTTTTCAGTGCCGCACGTTTTACAGGGTTTATCCGATAGGCATGCTGTCGATTCGGTGTAGCGTTGGGTTCCAAGCGCACATCCTGGATTAAGGTATTGGTAACCGTTGGAAAGTCCTGACAAATGGAAACATTGTCTTGTATCAACGTAGTCAACTTTGCTCGCTGGGGGCTGTCAAGGTGCTGTAGATAAGAACTCAAGTCTGCTAGAATCTGGCTGTTGGTTAATTTTATCTCTGCAGTCTTGACGTCATCACAGGAAATTGAGTGACTCTCAATTTTGACAGGTAACACTGGAACTATCGGCAGTCTGTCAAAATAACCTTTTAGCAAATTGATGTGACAATACCTACTTTTCCTAACCCTATCAGGAGTGTTTATCACATACCCTGTCTCGTTAACCCGTTTGTACACAACATAGGGAACGAAATACCTGTTCTGCAATGATCCCCGTTTAATGGGAAGGTACAGCAGCACCTTATCCCCTGGTTTAAATTCCCGACTCCTAGCCTTCCTATCAAACACTGATTTTATTTTGCTCTGAGCATAGCTCAGATGCTTCCTAGCTAGTTCGGTCGCTTGCCACAACCTGTCTCTAACTCTCCCTACATAAATCAGCAGGTTTTCGGCATTATCCTTGTCTAACCAACTATCTTTTACCAATTTGAGAGGGCTTCGGGCTGAATGCCCATAGACCAACTCAAATGGGGTGAATCCTAAAGATTCTTGCTTTGCATCCCGTGCTGCGAACAACACGAAAGGGATTGACTGGTCCCAGTCAGTACCATTGTCGAAACAATGGCAGCGGAGCATACTTTTCATGCTCTGGTGGAAACGTTCTATTGCGCCCTGGCTCTCAGGGTGGAATGAAGCAGAACGAATATGTCGTGTATCTAACATAGACAGTACTTGCTGGATCAAGTTGCTCATGAAGTTCATACCCCGGTCGCTTTGAATTTCACCTGGTAAACCCGTATACGTGAAGTATTTAAGCAGCGCACTAGCTACAACAGATGCAGTAACCTTCCTTAAGGGAATCGCCTCTGGAAAACGCGTAGTTAAGCACATAATTGTTAATAAGAATTGGTTGCCTGAACGCGTTTTCGGTAATGGCCCCACGACATCTATCAATACTTTTGAAAAGGCTTCCCCAACTATGGGAACCTTCTGCAGGGGATAGGGAGGAATTGGCTGATTTGGTTTCCTCACAACCTGACACACATGACATGACATACAATGCTTACTGACATCTGCAAACATTCCCGTCCAATAAAACTCTGAGGCAAGTTTACTATGAGTCTTATTCCGCCCTAAGTGACCAGCAAACACGTCCTCGTGTGCTAACAATAACAATGACGGATGGTACTTAGAGGGCACCACAATTCTACATCTTGTCACATATTCCTCACTATCAGGCACAACCTTCTCCACACTCTTATTCATTAATACTCCCTTGTCCATATAATAACCTGACATCTGATCCTCCATCTCACCCTCAGTTAACAATGTAGTGCGAGCTGCCAACAAATTTGGATCAGCCCCCTGCTCTAGGATTAACTCTTGTCTATTACAAGGTAAAACCCCTCTATCAAACACAACTTGTTCATTTCCCCTCTGCGGGAGGTCAACAGGTTCCACCATATTTAGTTCCTCGGTTGACTTATCTACCATTTTATGAAATCCTCATCCACTCCAATTTCATGGCTCACACAGGTATCAGACAAATCACAATTTTCCTCTGGGTCTCGTGCTACCCTTCTGGCCATAGCCCTAGTCATTACACACGCAGGATATCTAATATCAACCTCACACTCTTCTATTGGTAAAGGGCTGTCTTCAATTAACAATTGGTCACCTGGCGGCTGACAACACTGACTAGTCAAATCGTTACCCAACAAAACTCCTATGTTTTCAAAAGGCAAGTCCTTCACAACACCCATAATGACTGGTCCCGTCACAAACTTCGAACACAAGAAAACGTTATGTAACCGGACAACCATATTTTCCCCAGTAACCGAGGTTAAGGCCAAACTACGTCTTGTATCTGAATTCTCTATACCAGCTAAACAATCTGACGTTATAAGAGACTGGCTACACTCTGTATCCCGATATATTGATATTGCCTTAGGACTCAACTCTTGTTTCACATTACAAACCATACCAGTGGACACATAAGGGTTTACTTTCTCTGCCATGGGACTAACCAATAACTCTCTCGCTAACGGAGCTGACCTCACTAAACCGACCACTTGCGCATTATCGCGTTTCCTTTTAAAACAGTCCCCGACAAGATGGTTATACTTTTTACAGTAACTGCAATGTGGACGAAAAGTTCGTGCATTGGCTGATAATGCAGGTTTATCCTTACTTTGCACACCAGGTGCATTCCTTGCCTGACTAGCTGACCAACTAGATGACTCTCCCCGATAATTACTTTCCCGGGAAAAACCTGGCTGAAATTTCTTCTTATCACTCTTTTGTATAGAGCTACCCTGTACTGCCTGAGATTTGTGTATTAACACGTAATCATCTGCCGCTATGCCTGCCTCCTCTGTTTTTTGATATCACGATCCTCTAAATGAATACGTAAGCTAACTGGTAATCCATTTTTAATGTCCTGTAAGATCAACAATTCCCGTAACTCGGTATATGACCCTACCTGATGAGAAACCACCCATTTATCAAACATCCCTGCTTTCTTAGCCACGAATTCACTATAAGACTGACCCTGCGTTTTTCTCAACTCGCTATACCGTAAACGATAATCCTCAGGTCGCAACTCATAAGCCCTCAACACTGCAGACTTAACTAGGTCGTACTGACTTGCTCGCTCATCACTCATTGAATTATAAGCTACGCTAGCCTTCCCCTTAAACTTAGACACGGCTAACAATGTCCACTTAGACTGCGGCCAATTTAGCTGCTTAGCGGCCAGTTCAAAAAGTTGGAAGAACATATCTGCCTCCTGGTCGTCAAATACAGGCACTGATCTATAAGCCTCCGACATGTTAAAACCATTTCCTGCCTCTCGTCTAACTTCTTCAGTATTCAACTTTAACTCATGTTCCACTTTTAATTTTGCTAACTGGAATTCTCTATCCCTATCTCTCTCTCTCTCTCTCTCTCTCTCTCTCTCTCTCTCTCTCTCTCTCTCTCTCTCTCTCTCTCTCTCTCTCTCTCTCTCTCTCTCTCTCTCTCTCTCTCTCTCTCTCTCCCTTCTCTAACTCTCTCTTCTCTATCTCTATCTTCCTTTTCTCTATCTCTATCTTCTTTTTCTCTATCCCTCTCTTCTCTTTCTCTCTCTCTATCTTCTTTTCTCTATCCCTCTCTCTCTCTCTCTCTCTCTCTCTCTCTCTCTCTCTCTCTCTCTCTCTCTCTCTCTCTCTCTCTCTCTCTCTCTCTCTCTCTCTCTCTCTCTCTCTCTCTCTCTCTATCTAATGCACGTTCTTCTCTTTCGTACTCAAGCTTTTTAAAAGCTAACTGTTGTTCCATACTCAAGTCATTTATCTCTATCTCTGGAACAATCTCACTTTCTTCCATAACAGGACTATCACCAAAAACTTCCTGGATAATAATTGTCCTTATATCTCCTAATGTTTTAGCTGATGTTAAATCAATTTCCCGCTCACTCGCGATTTCAACTAATTCGGCCTTACGCGCCCGCTTTATCTCCACTACACTGAGCGTATCCAGCAAATTCTTATCCATGTTTAGATATGACGCACTTATGTTTTTTTTCTAGTGAACAACGTTGCTACTTCTGGTGAATTTGTAAAAAAAAATTATAAAGCCCCCATTTACAAACCATACTTTTCAAATAGGCATGTCCCGTTTCAGATCCCGGACGAGCACCCCAATTTTTATTCCTGTCACGGGGATCCTGTAATACCCGTAACTGAATAAAACACGATTATCCAAATATCTCTCCTAACTGTATATCTATTAGATCTCTCTGTATCGGGCAGGCTACTACCAGAGTGGCCCGGCTCTAGGAGTAATCAGAGATAAGATCTGATATAAATATATATATGTAGCACGTTTAGTTCACTAGAAAACACAACAAAACACAGTACACTTTGGAATCTGTATTAACTCTAACGCTGACAAATGTACTTTCCGCAGTAGTTAATTAACAACAACCATATAATAACAACCCAGAGCTAATCACTTAATTAGTTAATCACTAGGTGTCTAGTTTACAAAATATTCTAATCACTTCACCGTGATACAACACACACACGTGTGATAATTGAGAAACGCTGCCAGGGGAACTTGATTAATAAAGGAATTACAACTCTATTCCTAACTGGTTAATTTTTAATTAACCTTTAAATACACATTCAGTAACCTTGTAATATAGAATTAATACTGGTACATATCACAATAAAGACAATAACCTACAGTTTACCTAGGTCCTCTAGGATGACCGGCTAAGCTTTATCTTACCAAATACTCGTATAAATATATTAGAACAGTGAAGCCTACAATTTACTTCGTCAGATTACCGGAGACACTGTCTAAAGAATATTGGTATAATACAGTATTAAAATATTTAAAGTCACATCAATCACATCAAGGTTATACAACAGAGCAGAAATATATATTTACCAAGTCCGGTCTGAACTAGTATATTTCGTTCAGTTGGACAACGTCCGTTTCCCTGGATACTTCCAATGTTTCTCCCCGATATATCTAAAATCCTATCTATTTATTATTAAACCCCAGACTGGTCCGGAGAAAGTCCGCGGGACCGAATCTTATGATGTGTATATTTCCACAGCGACCAAGACGGTATATTTTCTTACAAGCCTAGACTGATCGACGCCTAGTTCGCTAGAGATACCATGGTCGCGCGGAGGTATTACGTAACCACTCTCCACATGGCCTCCACACCTAGTTTGGGTGTGTATTGGGACGCAGGACTACCACCGTCGCGCGGGGGTATTACGTAACCAAGTTGCACACAGCCCTCTAAAACAATTAACATCGCCACAGGCGAAAAGATAAGAGCATGTACCGTCACACTTCTTTACTTAACATTGCACTTTGATAAAGACTGATACACAAAATTCACTTTACATTATTACGTAAGTAATGCACATATATTAATAATGTTTTTAATGATTTATTAAATGTTAAATTTAATTTAAAGTTTTAAAGTCACAGATGGACGAAGTGTTTCGCCTGTAAAACCTGAAGATTCGGCAGTAAAACCGAAGGAAATGGCACGTTAAGTGAGATCTGTATCGCCATTTTCAGCACTCGCAGATGAAGGTCCTCCTGTCCTTTTGTATCTCAAAAAGTTTTCGGAAAGAGTTTGACCCGTATCCCTCTATATGAAAGGCAACTCGGCCCGGAGGACAACTCGGCCCAGACAATTCGGCCCACGTCGAGACAGCTCGGCCCACAGTTCTGAGACAACCCGGCCCACCGCAAGACAACTCGGCCCGGAGTCCAGAGACAACTCGGCACAGGGACAATCTTGTCTATTGTTGGACAAGTGTTGTTTTTTAAATTAAAGTATTCTCACCGAAATAAAAGAATGCGTTTTTGTTAGTATTGAATTAGTCCCACCGTAACCTAAACGTCCCGAAACGAAGTGTCATGTCGGATTGATAAATTGCTGATCCATTTATCTTTGAAGATAGTTTCCGCTATTCGAATAATTTGTTTTTGTTCTACAGTCGGTGACCTAAACATTGGAGATGATCCCAGAAAAAACATGCAAAAGTTCTTTATCGTACTTTATCGTAGTAACAACACTCGCGGATATAGCCTCCTGACTTCCAGCAGCCTGTCGGCCTGTGGAAAGCTCTACGTTTTATTTCTATGTTCTTTTGGTGATTGGTGTTTTATTTCGTTATTATAACTATTTATGTATATGTGTTCTGTTGGTTTTCTAGTAGCCCGAGTACTCTGACTGTAAGAGAGCTAGACGGACATTTGGACATAAACACGCTCTCATTACAGTCAGAGACCAACCTATGTCTTTTTTTGGCAATTCCTGACTACCAAACGGTAGGCAACGAGTCCCGCTCTAATACCACAACAATCCTATGTTTGACGTCAAATACCTTTACATCAATCATTTTCGAGTTAAGTGATACAAAAAAATCCACATATTAATCACTAATACACTTACTACAGAAAGAAACCCGACAGCACCCACATTCAGCTACGCTTCGTGACACTCCGTCGCAACAATTGCAAAGCTCGGCGATCTATTTCGAGACTGGGCGATTCCGCCTTGTGCAGCCTTATGCAGCAGTTACAGTTTTCTAGAAACCCATCCGACACTCTTGGGCCACGGGGCCGAGTTTTTCCCTGGGCCGAGTTGTCTGGTCCCCGGTTAGAGCCGGTACCGGGCTGCGAACCCAGTACCTACCAGCCTGTAAACCGATGGCTTAACCACTGCGCCACCGAGGCCGGTTATTTTATTATTTTATTGTATTCTAGGCAGGCCTCTAAGGATTTACGGTAACTCACTTTTCATGCTCTGTTTCCGTAATTGGCCGAGGTGTTCCGAATGTAATTCACCAATTGAAATTCCTCGTATGTTTTCACGATGTATTCCGATTTATCTCGCGGGAAGTTTAACGACATGGCTGCTGTTCCAGGAGGCTTGTATTTGTCGGATGAAAACCAACCAAAAGGAAAATCATCTATAATTTCAATGGTAACACAATATTGTTTAGTAATAGTATGCTTTTGGTGGTTGTAGTTTCATATCATTAGCTAACTAGTATCACATGAGCGTCATGTTGAACAAAAACAAATCCAAGCCCACTAATAATTAAACTTTAACTTAAAGGCACATGTTCCTATTTTAATCTTGGACATTTGGTTTTTTCCACATGTAACTTTTTTGTTTTGTTATTAATTAGTAAGTTAAAACACAAAACTGAACACACTTTCCACTAGTCACTTTAAACTTTTCACACCCTTGTTTTGGCTTCGTACACCATAAATATAGCATATCAGAGACACCACAAGAGGTTTTTTTGTTTTTTTTAATCGTAGCACTTTTGCATGGGAAATTTTCCAGCATTCTTAGGCCAAGAGAATGAAAGTTATAGATTTGCGTCTGAACAATTTTAAAAACACATGAGGCTTTTTTTCATTATTCATTATTTTTATTGATCTATTATTTCCATAGTAGATTCAAGTCCAAATGAGGTCGACACATCAAGAGTTTGGCAATTTGGAATATACTGCTTCCTGCTTGAGGATCATTCAATGCTCTACTGGGCTACACTTCAGAATTTGGAACTTGAATTTGTGTGATGATCATTAAGTGCTTTTTGGGCAAATAATGATTTTTTTTGTAAATAATGAAAATTTTCAGCAGTACCTTTCACAGCATGCAGGCGGTGGACGCAAATCTATAACTTTCAGAAGTTTCATTCTTATGGCCTTAAAGGTGCTGAATCACGGATGGTTATTGACCCAACAAAGTATTACATGACACTATATATATTTGATTTGTACCTAAAAGTACTTTATTGAACCATCTACATAACCACCATATCCCACTTATTGATATTTTATAAAAATAATTGAATTATGTCGACGGTTGTTCAGAGAAAAATAATGGCTATTTGGAAAGCAGAGGTGTGACGTATTATTTTGAGTCACGTGACGGGCATCCCCCGAATAACCGCAGTGTCAAAACGATTTACCAAGCTCGTGTAACGAGAATGCTTGACCGTCTTCTTCAACGTAGGGTAAATAGAAAAAAACCAATGAAAATAAGTTAATAAAAATTAATAAAAACATGTACTGAATGATAATAAGCTTATACATTAATTTATTTTATTAACAGAAGCATGTTAAATGTTGACAATCCCGACTAGTTAGGCATTTGCATCTATAGGTAAATTTATCATTAGTCGTACGCAAAAAACTAAACATCTGGATCACAAACATCTTCATTTTCCACCGTGTCAAATTCAGGGCTTGAACTTAAGAATTTGTCGCCCACGGCAATTTAAAAACAAAATTGCAGCTAGTGAAATGGACCACCGACAGCAATTTAAAGCCTGACCATGGCAGTTGAAAAAAAGAGAAGACTTTTGCAGCAAAATAATAATACGGAAAGGTAATTTTTCTGTATGTAGAGATATTTTAAATGTACTAATGTTATATACTGGCAACTAATGTACATCAGATGAAAACATTCTGACATTATTTGGGAGCTTTACCGACAGCACTTTTGTGCCGTCGGTGATGCTCCCGGCCTATAGCAATTTATATCTCAATTGCCGTTATTAAGTTTGAGCCCTGCAAATTCATTAATATGCAAAATATACCATAACAGCTGACTTGGAATAGGAATTGTTACATTTAAAAAAAACTAGACAGTGTTTATATACGATGTGACTATATATACAACGGCCGTGTATATAGCCTCCGCGAACGAGGACTGGCTATATTCACAGCAAAAATTTATATAGGCGATAAATAAGCGTTCGATTGATCCATATTACCGAACCATCTGAAATAGGAGGAATACATACTAAGTACTGTACGCACAGTGCATTTTCTGAACGGGGGGGGGGGGGGGGGGGGTATATGAATCTAGCAGATCCTTTTGTGTACAGTTTCCATAGACATATGAATAGCGTAATATTGCCTCTACAGTACTAACAACAAATTAATAATAAATTTAAATATATATCAAAATAATAATAACAATAATAAATAAAAATTACAAATTATCAGCTGCTGAGGTAGATTCTCTGAAAGAGAAACTAACTGCGGACAGTGCACAAAACTAACAACATGGCTTGAACTTAATAATTTTTCACTGATTGCAATTCTCAGGGCTTCTAGATTATGATAGCCCCATTCCCATGGCTAGTGATATTCAGTGTTGGGCTAGTAAATAACTATTGCCATGCCTGACGGCTAGTGAATTTGGTCAAATGTTGCAGTTAAGTCGATTTTGTAAATATGAATATCCTACATTATTCAGTACTTTATATATTTCTCTACTTCCCGATTTGTTTTTCGCAAGAAGCTTTATTTTCGAAGGAAATACTGGATGTTTAGGCACTTTGTATGTTTGTTTATTTAAATTTGTTTTGTTTCGTATAAATAATTTGATTGCACATATTAAAGACGCATATTCTAAAAAAAATTATCGTATATTATATTTTGCATTAAAAGTGTTATAATCCATAAACTGCTGTTGGCTATCTAGTAAATCATATAAAAAAGGGGGGGGGGTGGTCTTTTATCTGAGGGAGGGTGGCTATAAAAATGCAAGATTAACGTGCATGCACACACGCACAAACAGCAGGCTGAACTTGTCCCTGCACGTAGAACTTGATTCAACTGGGTTAAGTAATAATTAAGCCAACCTTTGGATGGCAAAACATGCGACAGTAGGCCCCTATACTGTTCTTTTTACGCTATACATTAAATCGAATGACCACTTTGCGAATTAGTCAAAATAATTTACAAATGTTTTAACGAAAAACGACTGACTGGTCGTATGCCACATTGGTGACACAAGAAAACGTGTTATCTTCTTTACGAACGAAGCACTATATTATTGTAACCATCTAGACTCTCCCTGCTAAATTCCATGCATATGCGCCTGATAATAATAATAATAAATGGTTAGTTCATGTTCCGACTGTTTATTATTTTATTTCAGCGTATTCAATTATTTTCGTCATGAAATAATATATTTTTATTATTTGCCATGCATATAGCTGACACTCATTTGCCAAACATGGCAGTTGTTCATATAAGATTCAAAAATACATTATACAGTTGTCGTATATATAGCCTCATCACTACGAGTTTGTTTTGCTGTATTTTTATGACTTCTCATAAGAAGAGTTCCAAATTTTAAAAATGAAGCATTTCATGGAATTCCCTCAATCGTAGTTCAGTTAAAATGTTTAAAGAAATAAGGCCCACTAAATCCATGATTGAGCGCCTTTAAAACTGAAATGTCAGGTACCCAGTTTATGGTTATTGTAAGGAAATCATAAAATAATGATAAAGAGTCATTAATTTTGTCAAAAGATCAACTTAAAAAAATTAAATCTCAAAAAAAATTGGGTATGGCGCCATACCCATTTTACCCTCTGGCAAAAACTCTGTTATTGAAGTCATTTAAAATGAAAAAGGCTTTTAATAGTCAATAGTTACAAATCAAGAAAAGCAGAATTTCTGTCATTATTACTCACTCTCAAGTAATCTGTCAGTGCTTTATTTGATAAGACCTCCGTCTCTGTTAGTAGTAGTACCCATTTAATTACTATATATCGTGACCTCACAGAGTCCCTCGCAATGTGTCATGTGACCGAAAACTAATTTTTGCCATCCAACTTAAACCATTTTTGTTTACTCCTGTATTTTTGATAATGCAAGGTTTCGTTTCCGGTATGAAAACAGGAATTAGTGAAAACAGTTAAAAACTATATATATCTAATCAAACATTTTGACACACGCGGAGGCCACACCCGGTATTGACTCCAGATGACCTTGACCTTGGTGGTGTGTCCTATCACTTACTCACAATGGACTAGAGTGAATTGTGAACAATCCTGCAACATTTGGTAATTATCGGACTCACCATTCAATAATTAAATCAATTCTCCAAATGTTACGACAATGTGGTTTTGCGTTTCTTCTTTTGAAGAGTATATAAATTATGAATTCAGGATCATGAATCGAGGAAGACATTACAGTCATTGCAGTTATCGGCTAAAGGAGAAAAACTTGTCGGGAAAGGAAGAGACCAGGTATATGTAAGTAGACCAAAGGTAATCTTTATAAAAAAAAAATTCATTAAAAAACAATTGACTATCAAACGGTGTTAAATGTTATTATTTTTTATGTCTGCAAAACTTGTCATTTGTTGTTACAACTGTTGGCTGTTAATTGCCAAGCGATGATAAAAATATTTTTATGTATAAAAGAGTTGTAAATTATATATCATGAACTAATACTGGCAACTAAGCACAGCAACTTGTTTGGTTGTGACCATTTTTTAAATTGCCTATCAAAACTAGCAGAAATGCATGTTAATATCAAATTTATTTGACTTATGCTTCGGTCAGTCTAAAATAAATGTGCAACAATCACATTTTGTAAATTCAGTTGATATTTTTTCTAGATAATAAATTTTAATTGAAAAACATAGCTTATTATATTAGATTATGAATTTTATTTCTGCTAGCTGCTTTGTTCATCAAACTTAAAAGCAAAATGTCTTAAACCTGATCGTGACAGCTTACCGGTAATCATTAATTAATTAATTTAATTTAATATTTTTCAATTTTATTTACAGAATGGTAAAGGCAAACAAATCAAGCCTTCAACAAAGCCTGTTAAGGTTTTCTCCGATTCTGAAGTAAAATCACGCAAGATGAGTCCCACCAAGGCCAAACGGTCGAAGTCTGCTGATTTTTCCACTCTGGAAGAGAGAGCCACACAGACAGACGCGCTGCCTGAAGATGTGTTTGCTGAAGATGACCTTGCTGAGGCTGACCGAGAAGCCTTGGAGTTGATGGGTGGAGGTGAGACTAAACGCCAGAGCTATTCTCGTGAATTTATTGTGAACTGCATACCGGTGGTCATAATTCAGTTATACCATTTAGTCTGTGGCTAACAAAATGTTTCTTAAATTAATAATTTTCAAGGAAATACTCTACTTATCTGAAAATTGGCTGCACTAAAAAACATTACAGTGTGAGCCCTGGGCTAGGACGTGTCATTTTGATATTGTAGCCTATGATGGTTTTACGATAGCATAGCACTATAATAGGTTCGAAAATCTGTAGCCTGGTTGAATAAGGTACTTTTAGGGAACAAATTAAATATATATAATTTTATGTGATACACAATGGCATGTCTGTTTATAACTTTATATACCACAATATCGGAAACAAGTAGGATATGACGATGGGCTATGGAGCTGGTTGAATAAAGTACTTTTGTGGACAAATTGAATCAAAATGTATATATTTATATGCTGGGCCATTTACTAGATCATCAGCTAAGTAGCCCAGACTTTAAGTTAACTATTTTCTTGTGTTTGTTTTGAAATTATTACCATCAAAATCATCAGTACAGATACAAAGATACAAGTGTAGTTCAGTTCATTGTGTTGATTTTTTCTTTTTCAAAGTTTGTTATATTTTTCTTTATTCATACATGAATAGATATTACAAATATTCTAATAGTTTTTGTTTTTGCAGAAGAGGCATCTGAGTCCTACTGGAAGATACTGGCAGAGGAGCGAAGGAAGGCACTGAATGATACACTGGAGGAAAACGAAGAGGTAGATTACGGTTTTATGTTTTATGGTAATTATTTGACATACATGTTCCTATTTCAGTGACAGACTAGGTTTGTAGGTCGAAATAAGATGAAAATAACGGCAGGACATAGCCCAGTGGTAAAGAGCATGCTTGATTCGCGATTGGTCTGGGATCGATTCCCATCAGTTGGCCCATTGGGCTATTTCTCGTTCCAGCCAGTGCACCGTGACAAATGCTGTAGTATGTGTTATGCTGTCTGTGGGAAGGTGCATATAAAAGATCCTGTGCTACTAAATGACAAAATGTCTGAATTGCCAAATGTTTGACAAACAAAAGCTGATGATTGATAAATCAATGTGCTCTAGTGGTGTCATTAAACAAAACAATTTCAGATGAAAATGTATTATTAATGACTGTTTAACCAGTGTTGGATGTTTTAATTAAAAAAATAAAATCGATTGTTAGTAAAATTAGTATTGTAAAGTTAGTATTGTACAATGGTACAGCCTCTGCAATAACAAAGTTTTTCAAATTAGAATGTTGTCAAATACATGTATTTACAATGTGTCCCAATACCCACATTGGCCCATCATATTTTGCAGGTTATACGTAATTTAATACTCTTGTAGGTGAAAGGGTGCCTTTGCATTGATAAATAAACCACAATTAACAAGTTACAGTATTATAGCACATTTTGTGCATCTGTGAAATTTCATGGTGTACCAAACTGATTAATTATACTATGAATCAGAGTGGGGATTAATTATTATTAACCTGTGATGTCACTGTATTGTCTCAACACTCCATTATTTTTCAGTAACAAGTTGAATCAATAGCATGTTTTGGTTTTTTTTACCTGATTAAAGGCACAAATCAGAAGTTAATTGAAGTCAACTTGCACATTTAAACTGATTGAAATATCTTTGCCATTTTTTTGTTATTTTGCACACTTTCTTCAGGGTTTTTTCATCTCGGTAGTAGGAATATCTTTAGAAGTATTTCCTTGAATAACCGAACTTAAATTCCTCTTCTGAGCTTCTGTTGTTCGCTTATAGTTATGAACAGCCTGTGGTTAATTACTTAAGCTGTTAAATAAGCTGATACATACGGCTAGCCGCTGATGCTGGCAGAGAATAATAGTTTCTGGCACGAGTCCTGTTTTAGATGGTTTTCTTGGCACTAGCGAGCTCCAAGGATTGTTTTTCTTGAGACGAGTGTTAGAAAAAACATATAGAAAAAGACGAGTGCCAGAAATATTTTCTAGTTCGATCATGTTTATTGCCGTCTACCTCCTAAATGACAAGACCAATTAAACAATAAAAAGGACAGATTGCCATCTAGGGAACATGTGCTAGACGTTTTTTCTGGTACCTTTCTACTGGCTGATTGAACTAGAATGGTTTGTATGATAGCCAGTCAGTCCAGCATTTGCACATAAATGAGAAACAACACTCAAAAGTTTATGTCAACCAAGAAACTGGTGTGAGAACCAAATGTCACTACATGGCTTCACCAGGGGTCGAAAGTAAAATGCATCAGTTTTATTAGATAGAACATGGACAGTGTGAACAGTATTTTTCAAGTATATTTACAATGCATCTTTGCGGACAGTTGGTATTCTCATACGCAACAACAGATTTTGTGTCCAGGTTTCGGTGCTTCAGACCACCCTGGTTTGTCTTTGACAAGTCCTCTTTGTACTGACATTGATTATTTCTCTCAATTTTTAACTGAGATGTTGTTCCATGACGAAAATCGCAGTGTTCTTGTCCACTTCTCAAAGTGAAGTTACGGCTGATGCTTCAATATTTAAAAAAAAATTAATATAAGAAATATAATTTTGGCTTCTAGTTAAATGGGAAGGGGTGGGGGGTGGGGACATATCTCGGTGGTAAAGCACTCACCTGATGCACAATCAATATAGCGGGAACTATACCTTGTTTTTCTGAAACGGGGGTTCCTTGGACTCGCCTCTTTCTTTTCTGGGGGTCCCAACCAGAAAACAAAGGGTCCCAAAACCACACAAATGACAGAGAGCTGCAGACAACAAATTACGTGTATACTATATCATTTATATGTTTCATTAAAGTAAATTTAACAAGCTGTGTTGTTGTTTTTCCTTTCGGGAAATCAATGTCGGTATTCATTGTTTATTCTTTCAAAATCAACATTTCACTTTGATCTGTATAATTATTTGAACCATTTCCTGCAAGCTAAATGACACTCACAATACCATGCGTTGTTTATGATTCGTGCTACTTGTTTGTTAATGCAAATCAGAACATTTAACCAATTTGCTTTATTCGCCCGGGAATTTCCGATTGTGTTCGGCCTGTTGACGAGAAGTTCCAAATGATCGCAAATCCGCGATCTCTTTCCGGAAATTACCAACTTTACACGATTAAGCGCAGCAAAGGATAACGACGCAGTGTTCCCAGAGATTAAAACTTTTTGTTTTCGATATGGGGAATCCCCATTTGAATACGCAGTTTATAGGTAGAAAAGAAATAGTGTGTTACACAGAATGATCGATCTTTGATAGTGGACAGGGTTACTGAAAATGTCACATATTTTATGCGTCCCACGGGACGCAGTATCTCTATTTTTGCGGGTCCAGTTAAGTTTTAGTGCATCCTATACGCAAGTTTTTTGCGTCCGGTAAATCCCTGATATAGGATTGATCTTCGTCAGTGGGCCCATTGACCTATTTATTTTCTTTCCAGCCAGTGCACCACGACTGGTATATCAAAGACTGTGGTGTAGTAGTTCAGTTTTACGGTACTAGGTTCATACCCCGGTACTGGCTTCAACCCAAAATGAGTTTTTAACAGCTCAATGGGGAGGTGTAAGGCCATTACTTGAAGACAACGTGACCGGCCTCGGTGGCGTCGTGGTTAGGCCATCGGTCTACAGGCTGGTCGGTACTGGGTTCAGATCCCAGTCGAGGCATGGGCTTTTTAATCCAGATACCGACTCCAAACCCTGAGTGAGTGCTCCGCAAGGCTCAGTGGGTAGGTGTAAACTACTTACACCAACCAGTGATCCATAACTGGTTCAACAAAGGACATGGTTTGTGCTGTCCTGCCTGTGGGAAGCGCAAATAAAAGATCCCTTGCTGCCTGTCGTAAAAGAGTAGCCTATGTGGCGACAGCAGGTTTCCTCTAAAAAAAAACCAGTGTCAGAATGACCATATGTTTGAAATCCAATAGCCGAAGATAAGATAAAAAATATCAATGTGCTTTAGTGCCATCGTTAAATAAAACAAACTTTACTCTTCTTTTTTTAAGACAACATGCTTCAAATTTAATTAGATACAAAAACAAATATAAAGTAAAAATTAACATTGATATATAGAATGGAGATACAAAGTAAATATTAAAGCCGCACACCCTAGTTCCATCCAGCGAAAATAAATTATAATTTGGTTAATCTACAAACCTGTAACACACTTAGATCACGTTTTTATCAAAAAAGCAGGTTTTATATCGATAAATACCACAGGGAATCCCCATGTCCCAATTGCTTGAAATAATTTTGAAAGTTAGTATTCTGATGTCATCGGTAGAAGCACAACAATGCCTACGTCACGACAAATTTCACAGACTTGGGGTGCGTTCGTTTCACCTCTCCTGAACATGTTCCAACTGTTCTGTCCTGGTTGTATCCCCTCTCCAGATATCGTAAGACTTAGCAAAATTATTGGTTTTATTGGTTTTAAGGGTTTGTAACGTTTTGTATTGAGACACTTACTTGTCTGAACTTTATTGTTACTGAAAATGTTCACAAACTGTGAAGAAAATCTCACAAATGAACAACAACAAATCGGATGTTGATTGCGCGAACCGTGCACGAGAAAACAAACCGAACCAAAATGATAACGGTCACGTGATATACCAACGTCTGTGACATTAAAAATAGATTGGACCTCGCTTGCTTAACGGTTTTTTCTCGACAACACGTTTTGTGAAAAAATGCATTCCGTGGTTTTACAAACATCAGGATTACCAAAAAGCACTTCAGGTGAATAGAAATGTGTATTCTAAATAATAAAATGTACGTAAAGTGCAATTTTATTTGTGAAAAATGGGGTTTAATAGCGAAAAACAACGCTGTAATGGTTAACAAATAAACGTAACTAGGGTGTGTCCCTTTAATAATGAAAATTACCTTTTGGATTGTAGATTTTTAATTTCCTGGTCGGATTTCGGTGTAGCAAATCTCTGGATATACGGTGCTGATGTGTTGTTAGGTCTAAGAGAGTTATCCAATCTTTCACAACTTGCCACGATTATGGCATCACTGATATCAGAATACAGTTCAAATTCATCAAACTTTTTAACCTCTTCGCTAATGTCAGAAAGGTCAGAAACATGAAAGTTTGGCGTAAAGTCATTTCGCAAAGTTAAAATGTCTTCACAAACAGTATCAGTATCATTGTCAGGTGGGAGTCTATGGCTACTCTGGGTCAAAAACACACTTTCATCTTCACTCATTTGAAATGATTAGTCTGTGACAGTTGAGGGTTGTATTTTATTTAACACGCATCTACGCCAAGTCCATTTAACTCCCAGGGCCCTGTTCCACGAAGGTGGATCTTAGGGCTAAGATCACTTTGTGAAACGGGGCCCTGGTAAGTATGCCCAACATTATAATTAAAAAACCTTTTAAATGTTTTTGTAATAAAGTCGATGCAAGACACCTTTACAAGAACGCAAACAAATATTTTACATAAAGTTTATATGTATATATAAATATTTTTCTCAAACTAAATTCTTCAAATAAGATAAACATGTCCCCTAACATTATCAAAATAGTAGATTCTAAGTAATGGAGAGTTATTGTCATGTCACAGTGTTGTTCATGCTCACGTACAACACAGCGATACACATGTAATGCATTAGTTCATACGGTTCTTGAGTGGGTCAAATCTTTAATTACAACTGCATAAGATCATTAAATATTGAATAATATTTAAATTATTCAAATTATGAGTATTTAAATTTCTTACACAAAGGGTTTTAAACGGTTTTAAATCACTATAAACATGACCTATAATGGTGTATTTTAAGTAGGGGATTATCTGAGTAACACTCCATTCTGGAAAATTAGTGGGACTCGGGGGGGGGGGGGGGGGGCCCTCCGTCCGTTATTTTTCAGGAATGGAGATTTACTCGGACATTCCCTTTTATATAAGAGACAGGAAAGAGTCCAGTGGTAAAGCAGTCAGTCTAGGATCGATTCCTGTCAGTGTTCCCGACTGGGATGGTACATATGAATGATCCCTTGCTTCTAATGGAAAAATGTAGTAGGTTTCCTCTATAAGTCGATATGTCAGAATCACCAAATGTAATAAACTTTTAACTTTAATTATCAGTAAAGATGATAAGAAATTTACATACTCATAATTTGAATAAAATTTAAATATTATTTTTATTGATTTCAGCTTCATAAAGAGATAGATTGCCTGCGTGAAGAAAATGTCACACTTACTGAACTGGCTAACAAGGCTAGTTACCTGTCAAGTATATTACAGGTAAGGTGTGAAACCAGCACGGTTGTTAAATAGAGAATACTACATGAGTGGCCGTTAAATACTATTTATCTAACAACAAGTTGTTTTAAAACATACCGGTATCTAACGAGCGAAAGTGAGTTTGATACATTTTTTTATTTTAAAAAAGGTGTAAGATAAATGGTATTTAATGGACACGAATGTTGTATTCTATTTCTTACATATCTTGAAAAAACCCAGTTTTAAACTAAATTTAAATGCCTTTTCCAACGAGAACCTATTTACAGCCCTTGTGCTTGTAGTTAACTTGTGCATCACAGACAAGTGATAATTTGATCCCTTTTTTTTTCTTTGGATGGTATGACATTTGTGACCTGGTCATCACCTAGGAGCAACAAGTCATTTGTCTTTAAAATGTTAACGCATGTATATGTGTTAACAAGTAAGTGTTATAAAAAAAAATAACGAATGATGTTCTCACCAACGAGTGTGTAAGAAATTGATATAATTTTATTTATCATGAATGTGTAGTCTGGTTATCCATGTGTATGCAGTTAGCTCCCTTTATTGCACTGCCATAAATACTATACTATTGGTAAAATGATTTTGGTGAGGCTTATAATAATCTGGTATGGTACTTCAATTGTGTGGTTAGTAGTTAACTTAGTTAATCTTTTTCTAAAATCGGCAACCATTTACCTAATATCATGAAGTTAAAATATATGAGTGTGTACTATTAACAAATCAAATTTTATTATATTTTATAAAATATTTATTTTTCACACTTAACCAATGCATATTTTGTGCTGTGATATAGTTAAAACTTTTAACCATTCATTCATGTACTAGTTACCTTAGTACTACTGATAATTTCTGCAGTTACCATGGATCAATTACCGTGGGTCAGTTTCTTGCTAATTGATTATATATATTGGCTAAAAATCCATCAATATTAATAATTTTGTTTGATGTCAGTACAGTGGAACCTCGTTAGTCCGGACTCCAGTAGTCCGGAATCCTCATCTTACGGACGTTTTTTTTGGCAAAAACGAAACGACAACTCAGTAAAGTTATTCATTAATCCAGATATTCAGCTTCCGGAACCCCACGGTCATAATTCTCAACCAAATGTAAAAAGTAAAGGCAAATTGCTTCGTTTGACCGGTCGCTGTTGATTGAACATAAAAGCAATCCGCCACTTAACACTCAAGGAATCGACAGAGATAAAATCGCTGCACAGGGTTTCACACCGCAGTTTATTTAACCATTCATCTGTGTTTATTTAGTGTTAGTCGGATAGAGCACAAGTGTTTGTTATTTAAAAAAAAAAAAAAATCTTTGATCTATGACCAGACTGGCTGTTTTATTTTATGAAAAAAAAGAAGAGTATTTTATTTTTAAAAGTGGGTAACTCTTGATTATACCCTACGGTACCCCATATCCTCGTTTTGTAACTACCCTCCTAACTTACCTGTACGATTTATTACTGAATACTGTTCATAATTGTTTTGGTGTCCAACTCAAGAGTATTGCCAGTCACCCAAAATAAAGACAAAGGAAACGTCTTTTTTATGTTATTGCTATCAAAACACTGGCTTGCAACTCTTTTACAAGTGGAACAATGCTCATTCAGTTTCACGCCGGTTTTGAGAGAGTTGTATTTCTGTGCTAGGGGCGGAGGGATGTATCATGTTGGCGTTTATATTATATCAGTAGATATAGCAGAAATGAATTATAATTTCGCCATTTAATACGTTTAAAATATAATCTGTAAACATAGAAACTTTAAACTAGTAATGATTGTATATAAGTAAGAAACAATATGCATTCCCCAACAATGTACCCACTTCGTGGAAGTGAACTCAACCACGTGGCCTAGATTTACAACATTAACCGGTACGACAAAACACGACTAATAAAGTTTAAAACTTGTTGTCGCTTATAATCAAACATTTATTACAATGCAACATGTTTTAAACAGTATTTCATTTTATTTAATCGCATTTTCTAAGTTTAAGACACTATTGGCCTCACGGACATGCAAATAGCGCTTATTCACACCATGAGGCAGATCAACAGAACAAAACTGGTTGAAGGAATGTTTGGTTCTAAAAATCAAATGTGTCGTTTTTATTTTGTTTGTTTACTCATCATGTACATTTCAGTAATCCGGAAATTCGGTAATCCGGACGGGTTTTTTTAATAACCATACTGTCCGGACTAACGAGGTTCCACTGTACTAATGTTTTTACTTGGTTTTCCCTGATACCACAAAACAATGTCTGGATCAGTAATGGGCTATTTTTATCACTTAATGCATTAACATTTTCTGCTACTTTCTCACTTTATTTCTGTTACATTTTTCACAGGAGGCTATCACTAGTGACGATGACAACTATGATGATGTGCAAAATGATGGTGCTGTTGATGATGATAAAACAGAATCAGTACCACAGAGAATATCCAGCTTAGGTGACAGTGTTGCAAACAGTTCACTAAACGCCAGCAAAATGTTTCTCTCAGACGATATTGTAACGAGTTCACCCGTACACGCTGTGTTGCACGCCATTTCAAAGTCGGACCAGTCAGAAGGTGTAATCTCGCCACTGTTTCAAGATGCTGAAGACCAGGTGCCAAGTTCTGTCCTCGGGGACAATAAAACTGTCGAGGAACCTACTACTGTTAATGCTGTGATCCACAGAGACAACAGTGGTGTTGACAGACGGAAAAACAACCGGAACAGTGACGAGTGGGTTAATGTGGAGTTAAACAATGACATGGTCACATCTGCAGAACTTGTCATTTCAGAGAAGCTAATAATGAAAAAAGATGAACCGGAAAGTGCAAAGTGACTTCTTTTTTGTACATAGTTGCCAATAAAAGTGTTCCTTGGTTATTATTGCAGTGTTCGAACTTAATGACGGCACCAACGGCAATTACCATAGTTGCGATATAAATTGCCGTCAGCATCTTGACCATTGGCAGTTTTTATACTCATGGATAAAAATGACTGCCATCGGTTGAAGGGACCATTTTGTGGTTTTATATTTGTAACAAAAGATACTGGTTTAAAATTGCCATCGATATGCTCAAAATTGCCGTCAGTGAGCATTTTTCAAGATTGCCATATACAAGAAATTCTTGAATTTGAGCCCTGCTGTTGACAAATTCATGATAAAAAAATATGTGAAAATTCCAGAACACAATGTTTTTGTATAGATCTGAATGTTAACATAAAATGAATATCCTTAAAGATCAGGGTGGATTTTTTCTTTCTGAAAGAACATTACTTTTAAAAAACATTGTTGCTTATAATAATAAAAAAAACAAAAACATGCTAACACTTTATAAAAAAAAACAAAACAACAACTTTATAGACAGAAAGACAGAAGTGTATTCCATTATCTTGTTGCCAAAAAAGAAACCCACAGTGTATGTTTTGCATCATAATGTATGTATGTGTACACAGTAAATATATGTTTTTGTACAATGTCTTTTATCTTTCACAAACTTGATACATTTGGGTTTAAACCACCTCATTGATTATTCTGTCACTCTGAAACAATTAGATGTATTGTAAATTATTGGTTAAATGTTACTGGTGTATAGCCAAGATATGGGGTCAGTGTTTTATGACTTAATGGTACACTAAATATGTTTTAAACGTTTTTAGTTTTCTAGATTAGTTTTCATTCATAGTCATTTCATTCAATTAGTACAGCGAAGCTACAGTTACGATTGACATAATGTTATTTATATTTGTACATTTCTATGATCAGGTTTATACATTTAATGTCCTAAATTACATGTGTACAATGTCCAATTCTTACAAATGTATATGAACTGTAATGGTGATACTGTAAAACTTTGTATTCAATAAAGAAATTGTTTCATTTATTTGCGGTTTTTTTATTTAATTGGGTAGCCACTTAATAATTTTCATTGATGGGCAAAATATGAAGTAGGCGTACTGAAATATTTTAGTATTAAATGGACTGTCTTGAGTTCGCTGCCATTGTAAGATGCCGACGCCATATAACTGTAAATAAAATGTGTTGAGTGCGTCGTTAAATAAAACATTTCCTTTCCTTTCCATTGTAAAATGTTGCAGCCATTGTAAGATGTGTTTTTGTTGACTAAAAGTACATAATACATTTTCTTGTTTAGAATGTTGGTGTTTGTATATCCAATCAAACATTAAAACACAACTGCAAACACATTGGATATACACTTTTTATTTTTATTTGTAATGCCATATATATATTATTTTATACATACACAATTGTTGGAAGGTAAAGTCTGGTTTGGTCTACTACAAACATGATGACAACAAACACCTTGTTTATATACATACTGATATTCTAACCAGGAAAATGTCCTTAATATGTAATTTTAGTCATCAAAAAGGGTTAGTCATAAACAATGCACCACAACTGGAATATCAAAGGCTGTGGTATATGCTATCCTGTGGAATTGTGCACATAAAAGATCCCTTGCTACTAATGGAAAAATGTAGCGGGTTTCTTCTCTAAGATTGTATGTCAAAATTACCAAATGTTTGACATCCAATAGCCAGTGATTAATAAATCAATGTGCTCTAGTGGTGGTGTTAAAGTTCCTTTAAAGCTGATGTTTTTTGGCAACCCTCCGCGAGCAGTGACTACCCACACCTTCCACCAAACACATCTTAATTGTTCGACTACAGAATGATCATGTATTCGTTTATATCTCGCATCATTTTAATAGGCATTGAATGTTTGCGACTGCACACAAAGAGTTTCAATTTATAATGTTAGCCGTTTCCCTTGCATGTCTACCTGCAGACATCCTGCTACGGTCATGCAAGCTTTCCTCAAAGAGGGTATCGGTGTCATCGATTTAGGCCTACGTTCATTAAGCCGTTTTCCACAAAACGTTTGCAAACTATTTTGACTGGTACCCAAAGTAGTCATTTGATATAATGTAAAATCAGTGTAGCAAACATTGGGGGAGGGGGTTGAGGGTCGAAACCCCCCTGCTTAAAACCAAATTTTTATTATTTTAAAATATTTTGTGGGACTTGACCCCCACCTTTGAACTTCGTCACAGTCTAGGACCAACCCCCCCCCCCCCCCCCCCCCCCCGCATAAAATTCTACACTCTGGCCTAGTTGGTTGTTTTACCCTTCTGGCAACGTCACCTGATTTAAACCCAATTAAACATTATTGTACGGGGCAAGCAAAATCAAGGTGACATCGCAATCTTAACCCTGACATAGCAGTAGCGCGAATCATGCGACTTTTCGACGCCATCTCAACGCATGCGTCAAGGTCAAAGACTGGTGGCCACACAGTACATTGGCCTGCTGTAAACAGTACCCCTCAACTCATGTGACATTGCATATTCAAGTTTAATGTATCATTTCGTCATTACAAGTACATGTAAAACATTGGTTGGTTCCGTATCTCATTGCACTCTTTCTTTTCTGTCATTTAATGTAACATAAAAAAATATGCCTATGCGTTTTCAAAGTGGGTCAGTATACTTAATATTGGGACTGCTATCCAATATGTTTGTAATTAACTGGGAAATAAATAGTTATATGAAAATAAGACATTAGCATGTCATAAAAACCATAAATGTTCACAATACTTAAAGGACATTCCTGAGTTTGCTGCACTTTTAAAAATGTTATCGACTAACAGACTATTTAAGGATTGTAATTAGATATCAAATATATTTTTCTGCATAATATATTATAATTAGTGGCTGTATATTAAACGTGTTTCTGATTATTCTAATATTTGTACTAAAATATATTTTTTCGTACGTACGAAGTTATTTGAAGACAAAATCCAGTTTGGGTTTGTTACAAATATTAAGACGACCAGAAACACATTAAATATGCAGACACTGATATTCTAAACAAGAAAATATATTTAATATGTAAGTTTAATCGTAGAAATATTTTATTAGACGGAAACATCTTACAGTGTAGCAAACTCAGGAATATCCCTTTAAATGTCATAATTATGTTACAAAATGAACCTTTCCCAGAACAATTTAAAGATTTTGTTTTAATCGTTACATTATACTCATGTCGATTACTAGTATATTATCGTTCCGCATGTGTGGTGTTTTTAAATGGACACAGTTTTTCGATAGTCGTGCATGGTAATGTAAAACTGGATCTCATGATTCTTATAAAGTCATTGTAAAGAAATAAAGCTTCATTTGACACTGGATACATGGTTGGCAGACGAGAGTATGAACACGGCTAACTGAACAATATGATTACAGTGCTCCAGATTTCAGAATTATCATTATAGACTAAAAGTCGAGCATTAAATCGCATTAATCCTGTTTTGTGCAAGAATAAAAGTGGCTTAGAATACAACGTTGAATGCCGTTATCCTGTATACGTGTACCCACATATAGATCATCATTTAGGCCTAAGCTGTATCAAAGAAGCTTTCAAGAAGTTGGCACACACCTTGCCGTCTACCGTACCACCCCTAGTTATGTTTGAACAAGTCTTGGCTGGTTATTCAACAAAGACAGACTATCCTCGATGTTTGACCTTTATGTATGAAATTCGATTTTGACAATACACGGAAGGCGTTCTAGGTCACTTATTAAGAAGCTTATCTTTAAAACAAATATTTGATTTTCCTTTATTTGCATAACTTTGCAACAACTGGTTAAATATTTTAGTCAGGCAAATATTAAAAAAAAGATTTTCATAATGAAAATCTGACAAAGACGATAAGGGGGGGGGGGGGGGGAGGGAACAAGCCCTATACACTTATATAATGTGGTCATTTCCCCACACATATTAGCTGCTACAACGATTACTACTGATAATTTGATAAATAACTATGTTCAAAAACTAGCAAAAAAACCTAAAAGTGTTGTTAATACGTAGTCATAGACCATAGAGCAACTTCGTTCATTTAAATTTTGTTTTGTTTAACGACACCACTAGAGCAAATTGATATATTAATCATCAAACGTTTGGTAATTCTGACTCGTAGTCAACAGGAAACTCGCTACATTTTCTTAATACAGCAATGGATCTTTTATATGCACTTTCCCGCAGACAGGAAAGCACATACCACGGCCTTTGACCAGTTGTGGTGCACTGGTTGGAACGAGGAAAACCCCAATAAGTTTATTCTCCCCAGGGTCATTTTTCCCCCCGAGGGAATTGCAAAATATATATCGTGGGAAGGGGGTCCCGCAGTTATTTGTGCTACAGGCCCCACGTATCTTTAAACCGGCTCTGGTTGGCTACGTAGGAAGTAACGCCGATACCAATTAGGGACCATGGCAGGAAGATTGGACTAGAAAACATGCCAGTTACAGGGGTGCAGACGCGTGTTGTGCTATAGGCCCCATGGATCCTTAAACCAGCTCTGGTTGACTAAGCAGGAACTAACGCCGATACCAAGGGACCATGGCAGGAAGATCGGACTAGAAAACATGCCAGTTACAGGGGTGCAGACGCGGATCCAGGGGGACAGAGGGGACTCGTCCCCCTAAAAATATAATACTACCCCTTTTAATCCTTTATTTTATTCTTTTTCCTATAGGGATGCCCTTATGACCATGCGCGCTTTACCCGTGAGTCCCCACCCCTCTCGCAACGCAGAATATTTCCTGGATCCTCTCCTGGGGTGGGGGTATATCTCAGTAGTAGAGCACTTGCCTGAGGATTGTAGACTATCGATTGGCCACAATGGACTCTTTTCTTCCCCATCCCAACCAATACGACATTAACAACACCACTAGAGCATATTGATTTATTAATCTGCAATTGGATGTCAAACATTTGGTAAGTTTTGACATAATATTATAGTCTTAGAGAGGAAACCCGCTACATTTTTTAAGGGGTATTTTATATGCACCATCTCACAGACAGGATAGCACATACTACAACCTTTTGATATACCCGTCGTGGTGCACTTGCTGGAACGAAAAAAATATCCCAGTGGGTCAGTGATCGATACTAGATCGACCGCTCATCAGCCGAGCGCTGAGCTATGTCCTGACTGGTACACCAAAGGCTGTGGTATGTACTGTCCTATGGGGAAGTACATGCATATAAAATATCACTGCTTTTTAGTATGGGTAGGCTGTGTGGTGGCAGTGGCTTTTCTCTTCTTTTTTTTTTTCCATTGACGAAATAGACCATGTGTGCTTAACTGTTATTAAAGAAATATATTTCTTCCTTTTTTTTTCTTTTCTTTTTTATCAAGTGTTGAAATAGACTATTGGATGTCAAACATATGGTCATTTTGACAGTCATAGAGAGAAAACCCGCTGCATTTTTTCATTAATAGCAAGGGATCTTTTATATGCACCATCCCACAAACAAGATAGCATATACCACGGCCTTTGGTATACCAGTCGTGGTGCACTGGCTGGAACGAGAAATAACACAGTGGGCCCACCGACTGGGATCGATCCTAGACCGACAGCGCTTCAAGCGAGCGCTTTACCACTGGGCTACATCCCGCCCCTCATAGTTATAGAGTCATAGACATTTCGCTGAGCATTTTGCCACTGGGGTCTTAAATACATGAGATGGGATCCGAAAGATGTAATATTTACTGGTTTCGCTTTTAGAATCGGTTGCCAAAACAATGATCATGTAATACTTGGTCGGCTTTAGCACGTAGTTTGAGTCGGGTGTCACCAAATATCGATATTTGGATTTCATTTTGTTTAATGTTCCCAAGGATATAGAAGAAAAAAGGGGAATTCCTTTATACGTCACACATGACGTCAAGGGATTTTCTAGTGCATAAAAAGATGGCGGTGAAGGTTAGAAGGGCATGGCGATAATGTGGCAAGCTGATTGTCATGGGATAAACCGTCGTTGCTTGGCACAAAAGGGTGACTTCGCATGCGTTCAGTAGACGCTATTGAACAAGTAGGTGGTATTTGTACACGTTTTGTCACACGAACGATAGCTGCGCCGTTTGATAAACTTTTTTTGTCGACTGTTGAGCAGACGAATTCCACATTTTGTGAATCATCAGATTTCAGTGATTGCGTGTCGGTGGAATAAGGTGACCACTGATAATGTGGTTTGCCATATTAATGAAAGATCTGGTCACTTGGCGCATAATTGTTCAGAACGGAACATGTACATTTTATAGGTAACAGTTTTCATTGAGAGAGAAAACAACCAACATTTTTATTTTAAAGGAATCGTTGCCTGACTGTGAGAAAGAAAAAAATGTATTCTTCTATTTTGAAGCAATCTAATATGCATTTGATTTGTTTGAGTTAATTCACCGATTTGAGTGCAAGTTTAAATGACTAAAGCAGCAGATGAAACCAAAAGCAGCCAGTTTTAGACTGAATGTAGATATGGAGAAGAGAGGTAGTGAGACAAGTACAGATCAGCTGCATGCAAGTTATCTGCTTTACAAGCAGAACTACAGTTTAGATCTTCTGAAAAGTCTAAATGTTTTCCGCAGTGAAGCATCATTTACAGATGCAATTTTGTGTGTTGGACATGAAGAATTCCCTTGTCACCGAAATGTTCTTGCTGTGAGCAGTCCTTATTTCATGGCCATGTTTACTAGTGATCTCAAAGAAAGTCGCAATGCTAGAATATGTTTCAGTGAGGTATCACCTTGGACTTTGAAACGAATAATTGACTTTGCTTACAGTGGTCGGCTTGAAATTACACCCGAAAATGCTCAAGAAATGTTGGCTGCTGGTAATTTATTTCAGTATCCAGACATTGTCAGTGCCTGTTGTGAATTTCTAGAACAGCAGTTGCATCCGTCTAATTGCTTAGGGATTGAAAACTTTGCTCAGATGCATAGTTGTGATTCTTTGCAACAAAAAGCCATTAAATTCACTGAAGAAAATTTCAGCATTGTGGTAGAATGTGATGAATTTGTAGATCAGCCACTAGAACGGATAATTCAGTATATATCTAGTGACTTCATCGATGTTCGCACCGAAGAAACAGTATATGATGCTGTCATGCGATGGATCAAATTTGATCCTGATGAAAGGGACAAGCATCTTCCTGTTTTGTTGCAGAATATACGCTTACCTGTTTTAGATATATCTAGTTTGCATGCCATGGCAAAAGATCCTTGTATAAGGGGAAGTAAACAGTGTTTAGAGATGATCCAGGAAGCTCAGCTCCAGCATGAATCCATTTCCAACCAACATGGACAAAGACGTTGCAGTATGCAGAGTGTTCAGTTTAATCCACGGCCCTCCACAGTTGCCAAGGAGGTAATGGTGGTTGTCTGTGGCATCAATAGCTATATCACAAAAACTATAGAAATGTATGATCCACAAAAAGAAAAATGGTCTTGGCTACCTGATTTTCCACAACTAATTTCATGGTTTAGCGTAGCTACAGTTGCTAATTCCATATTTGTGACAGGTGGCATTTGTGATGGTCACATTGTTTCTGAAGTTTGGAAGTTTGATGTGGTCAAGCGAAAATGGACAAAGATGCCTTCTATGCCAACTGCTCGGGCAAAGCATGCATCTGTTGAACTTAATGATTGTCTGTATGTGCTTGGTGGCATGGCAGATGGAAATTTAAAATACGTGGAAGACATAGAGTGTTATAACCCAGTCACCAACTCATGGACAAAAATGGGACACACCTACTTTCCAAGGAAGCAATCTCAGGTTGTAACATTTGGCAATACCCTCGTTGAAATGGGAGGCTTACTGGAAGATGATGTCAAAGTTAAAACCATTGTCAGTTACCTGTGTGCAGACAATGGGGTAGTGAAACCAGCCGGAGAGGAGCTTGTACTGCCAGACATGATCCAGTTCTGCCAGGTGATCGTGATAAACAGCGATATCTACATCATGTGGGAAGACACCAAAAAGGTGATTGCTTTGAATACGGAGAAACAAACATTCCGTCATGTTCCAGATATGCATTATGCTCACTTGCATTGTGGTGCTACAGTTCTTCATGGTAAGATTTACGTTTCTGGAGGACTCATCGACTCCAAACCGTCAACCATCGTAGAGTGTTACGATCCACAAACCAACTCTTGGACTATTGCAAAACCCATGCAGGAGCCGAGAGCCTATCATGGGTTCGTGACCATTCAGATGTGTTAACAAAGCTTTAAAAGTTTCAGATTAACTTAACTAAACATTATCTATATATTTTTGATGCCAAAAAAGCTTTACATATATATAAGGTATGTAATATTGCACAATTTGCAGGTACAAACATATTGCATTAATTAGTATTCTTTGATTTTATTCTTTGACAAAGATATTGTTTGCTCTCACCTGACTATAAATCTACATACGTGTATGAAAAGTAAACTGACAACGTTATAATTATATATAACTAAATAAATATACATGTATATATAATAGCATATCTATGTATATTTTTGTATATCTTTGAATGCTTATGTCACCAAGGCTTAAATATATTTTAAAAATTATATAGAAAATTTAGGCCTCTGCAAATTAGAATTTTTATTAACCTTTTTATGTATATATTGCTAGAATTGAAAACCAAACTAAAGCACTGACCAGTCATTAGATTTTACACAAATGGTAAATCAGAATTTTAAATACAACTACACAGTCAAACTGATCCTTGATTCAGTTTCATGCAATTTGTGGAGGCCTGAAATTACTGCATGATTGGCACATGAGAAGTCCAAGTCTTGTTTTATGTTCAGGACAACATGCATATCAATGCAATTCTTAAGTAATGCTACCAAGGGAACCCACAAATTTTAATGTCTTCATCTGACATAAATGGAATTCTGGTTTTGTGTGTGTGGTGGGTGGAGGGAATGAGTGTGACAATGTGTGAGTTAATGTGCCATTTTCACAAAATGGGACAAATAACAATAAAGACATATAAGACATGGTACAATACATTTTTTATTCAGCAAATATTAATTTGCATTGAAATATTTATAAAACCTCAAATACCACCATCGTCCAATGATAACCTTAAAACAATTTGAAAATTATTATATAACTTTTATAATAAAATAAGGTCAAACAAGATCATGTCATAAAGTACACAATGTAGATGTGTCTTGTCCTTTTTTTTTCTCAGCAAAGTATCTTTACATTTTACTGCTTGACTCAAAACAAGAAGTAAAATAGCAGATCCCCCCCCAGAAAACCCAAAAAAAACCCAACAATAAACAAAATGTGTCCTATACTAAGAAAATTTATTACCGGCTAGAAATAAATTGGCATGGAGTGAGGGAAGGATTTTGTATAATGTGTGAAAAATTTGAACCTCTGAGATGTATTTTAGAGCATTATCAGACTTGCGTATGGTATGGTGTATCCGTGGAATTAAAATACAATGTTCAGAACCACAAGCTGAATAGTAGTTGAAATGTACTGTCTCTTGAAAAATTACCAGTAAGTATTTGATGATTTTAGCAGATTTGTAGATCTTAAAAAATGGACTTCATATATATTATTGTACTTTTCACAAGCTGTTAATACTGCTATTTCATTTATAAAATAGGCAATATTACATTCATTGTGCCATACATAGCCAACAATGTGCTGTCACATTATGTTCAAGTTTACATCAGCCATATGCGTTGCCAAAATATGATTTTAAATCAGATCTGACTTGTAACTATGACAGGTATATTCCATGTTGTCACTTATTGTCTGTCTTTTCTGATCAGTCACCTCATTAAGTGACATATGAGTCAGAGGAACATATGATATACCTCATTAATTATAATAACTGTTATACATTGTACATGTAGTTCTAATTGTATTAAAAGTAGAAAGCATGTATTTAAATTCAACACTGAAAAGAACCTAAAACCTGTTTTGAGATCTTTACTTTTATTTGTCATTTTTGGAAAAAAAACAATTGCCAGTGTCATATTGTAGATTGTACACATATGTGCAATACAGTTTAAAAGCTGTTTCAAAATAATCACATGTAGTTTGGTCCATGTAGCAATAAAATACCTTTAATACCCACCGTCCTTCATCTATATACCGGTATTCAAATGTACCTGTATTATCATGAAAATGAACAGAAAATAGATCTATCTTCTCATAGAATATAACACCCACCCCCATATATTTGTGTGCTTGTATGTGCATGTGTGCTCCCCCATGTGCATGTATCATGATTAAAAAAAAGACACACCCACTGTTAGTACTTACTACTACTAGTCATATAAATAATTTAGTTATCTCCCTCCAACCAATTGCCAACCTTATGTGATGATGATGTGATCATTTATGGAATAGCCCTAACACCATTTTAAGTTGTCTTAAGAGTCATCGGGTTACATACATGTACATGTACTTAATAATACCATGATTACCAATATTTTTGTGCTTAGCATTGTCCCCTACTAAAAACCATTTTGTAACAATTTAGTATTTATAACATAATTTTATATATATATATATATATATGTTTTTAATTATTGCATCATTAAAACCCCGTGTTGATCACATATCAGTCGATATATTAGTGGTCTTCAACAGGAAAGGCGAGTGATCACTCATGCTCACCTCCACCCTTACCTGCAAAGTTTTAGGAGAGCTGCAAATTGATTGCCTTGAAAAACATTTTTTAAATAAATTTTATTTAAAACTTCATGTGATTGCTCGCCTGGCACCGTTTCAGGAGAGTGTTCTTCACCTCGCCTGGCATCATTTAAGGAGAGTGATCTTCAGCTCACCTGGCACCATTTCAGGAGCATGGTCTTTAGCTCACCTGGCATTATTTAAGGAGAGTGATCTTCAGCTCACTTGGCACCATTTCAGGAGAGTAGTCTTTAGCACACCTGGCACCATTTAAGGAGAGTGATCTTCAGCTCACCTGGCACCATTTCAGGAGAGTTATCTTCAGCTCACCTTGATTTTGCTCATGGCAAAGACTGTATTAGTGATGTTCTGATTAATTAAGTTTGTTGACCATTGCTAGCTTGAACCATTTGACCAGTTAGTCGAACACAAGTCTCATGACCAGGTACAAACTTATGTAGTTCTTTGTGTACTACCGGTAATTAACAAGGGGAACAATGGCAGGTGATGCTGTAAACAGGCACTGTTAGCCAGTTGATTATTTTATGAACACATTATGCCTTATTACACACGTGTATACTACAGCTTATTATGATGCATCTTAAACGTAAAAATAAACTGTAATACACTGCAGGAAAATCAAAGTTTTTGAGCATTGTAATATATTTTTTGTAGTAAATGGGAAAGACAAAATGGCGATTTTAAAGCATGTTCTCATGGGTAAGATACGTAAAATTTTGTCTTCTGTTGTTTACAATAATTTTGTTTGACTATTTTACATATTGATATACATCAATTTCCATTGTTGGTAGTATTAAAAATTTATAATTAAATTGATATAATCTTGTCAAATAAGGGTATTTAATGTTGAATAATTAAAATGTACAGTTTAAATGAAATATACATTAAAGATATATAATTAAATGCCCACTCTAAGATGATACAAACAATTTAAAATCACTGGTGAACAGTACCTATTGAATTTTCAATAAAACTGCTTATTATATATTATGTTTGATATTGTGATATATCATTAATATTTTGTTTAAAAGTAGTAGTTTTAACAAGAATTAGTCATCTCATGACATGCAAAACATTACTGGTATTTTGTAAAGTTTGATAACAGGGGAAACATGACATCTAAATCATTAGGATTCATTTTATAAATACTTTAAAAAGTTTAAATATATATATATATATATATACACGAAAAAGGAAAGGTAGATTGCAGTTTTGAGGTTACAGTTCTTTACCCTAAGATAACTTGTCGGTATGTACACATGGATATTTTTAACTCCTTCAGTCTTGGCCAGAATCGTAAAAATGATGTCATATAGATATTTTGTGCTTCGTCCAAAATTTGGGATTTGTGGAAGCATGGAATCGTTCTAAATTCGCAACCTGTGTTAATACTGTTTTATTTATATCTTGACCAATGTTGTTACAAATTTCATATATAAATAGAACATTTTTCTTATTTCCAAAACAGTTTTCCTTTTCTTTTTGCATCAAGCCAAACTGGAATTATTGACAAAGGAGACAGGTTTTACTCGTTTGTTGCTACATTAGTTTTTGTCAATGTGCTATGCATTACACTGAATGACCACTTGGGGAACCAGTCAGAATAGTTTGCAAATGTTTAGCGAAAAATTGGTTGGCTGACTGTTGGCCTATACTTGATAATGATTAATTGGTCAAACGATTCAAGTGCAATGTTTGATGTTCTTGCTTAAGTGGAACACCACTCTTACATATACATAGTAGAGTGCATATAAGTGAAAAAGAAAGTGCTTTCTTTATAGGTTGTTCTCTTTAGTTATGTACATAGCACCAGTTTTATAACTAAACCTTTTTCCAAAGTCAGAACAGTACATAATGTTGTGTTTGATAATACATGTACTAGTAAACAGCCCATGTTATTTGTATGAAAAGTCAGCAATGCCAGTATAAAATCTTACGTAAAATCAATTATTGAAACTTCATTGAAGAGGCACTTGTGTAAGTTTTAAAAATATAAATGTGGAAGCAAAGTTTACAAACTGTTTTGCTTCAGTGTTTGTTTTTACTAAGGCAATTTTCTTATTTCATGTGCTGCTGAAATGGGTCACATAAAACCATTTACTGTGAAAACTAGTAAATGAAACACAAGTACAAGTACCTTTCAATCCAAGTTACTAAGGCAATTGAGGGACATATTGGGTAGTAACGTACTGATGAGCTTGAAAGGAATATAGTACAAAATATACAAAGTATGGCATCATACCCGTTTTACCCTCTGGCAGAAACCCTGCTAGTACTAGACTTAAAATCGAAGTCTAGCCCCTGTCTATAGAGCAGTTATCCCAGCTATCCTGCCTTCTCAACATTACTGGTAAAAACAGCAGTAAAAGTGTACTGCTACTGGGTCTTGTATTTTTGTTTATTAAGTGCATGTAGCGGAAAAAAGGGAGTATAACTGATACATGTACCTTACATGTTCCTGTTCTATAGCCAAAACATTTATATACTATAAAATAACATTACATTCTTTCAGCGTAACAACTGTTATTCAGTGCTTTTAAATATACATACAAGTGCATGTCTTTGTGCCTTTTCATGTATATGTATGTCATAAGTTATTTACTGCTAAAACTGCTTTGTGTATGAATTATGCTTTGCATTTCCATTTGTAGTAGGTACCATTACATTGCATTATAAATTAAATATTTGTTGCTGCTTAATCCTTATTCACGTGACTAGACCTCTAAGGCATGGAGACAGTATATTTTTATTTTTTATTATTATTATTTTAATATTCAGGGAACATGTTGTTCAGAAACTGTCACAATTTACTACACAATTTTAAAACTTTAAACAGTAGTTGCTAATCTATTTTCAATTGACTAGAAATATCACTAAACAAGATTTTGAAAAAAAACCTGTTCCCTAATAAGAAATCTCAAGAAATCTATTTGCTAGATACAAAATAGTTAATTAAATATAGGTGTCAGAAGGTGACAGCAATTAAGGGTGGGTTTCATTTACATGTATATGTTAATTTGATTTGCAACTAGAGCATCCAATGCATTATCTTCAGTGTTGGGGACTCCCCACTTCTAAGGCCAATAATATGTACAAACAAAATCAGGCAGAAAAAAAAAGCCAGGGAAAAAAGAGAAACTTAAAGAAACAAATATTTACACTTTATCAGTTGTCAGATAATTCACAAAACCCCCACATAATTCACTCATTTATCATATTAAAGATTCATCATGAGATATCTGTTGACACATTTTCATTCCCTACACCTATTTCTAAACATGCAATCTTTTAACAAATCATTTATATTTCTCATATTAAACTTTTATTACATATAGATCACAAGCAAATGTTAATAATTCACAGTCTTTTAGAAATCACAACTTGGAGGCATTAGCTCAGTCCAGGCAACAGGTTTTGAGTCTCTTCTGGAGGCTATGAGTGGCACATTCTATACAAAATTGTTTTTTAAATTATACCTTCAACATACATGTACACCATGCTTTGGTAATTCCATTAATTGCAGTTATTTGTTTAGGATGATTAAAATAAATATATTGTTTGAGCCATTTAACATGCTTTATTAATGTTAAATTAGTATATATATATGGTGTTTCTTTTTTTCATTTTTTTTCCCCCTGTTCTTCTTTCATACTATCACATGTAGCAGATTATGGGTGTAAAATTAACCAGATCTTAACAAACGCTTTATGATCTGTTGGCCTGTTCTGTATGAATCATTCTGTCCAGTATTGAGTTCAGTTTTTCTATGCACAGTTTCCTTGAATTTATTAAATATGGTAAAGAATCCTTGTTCCTATATGTATTCACACGTATCTTTTTCTGACTCAGAACTGTACTTAACTTCATTCAACACTACAGTCATTATTCTGCATTATCATAATTTTTGTACATTGGAGCTCTGTTCGAAAGGGTACAGATAAACATAGTTGTTCATGTATTATTGAAAAGACCATTCGGAAGGTTTAGTCTTAATTTTTTTCAATAGGAATATGTATTTTGGCATGGCTTTCCTCTTTAGAGTTACAAATAGCGTTTGACTGCGGCACCAGTACTTTACATTATTACATCTTGTAATAAAACAAGAATATTTTAATATAGATAAAAGCACTGTACATACATGTATGCCTGGAATCATGGGATACAAACAGAATCAAAACCAGACCCCATAATATTGAGTTGTGCTATAGATCTGGTGCCACATGCTACACCTGAAATGTCTGTTTAGTGAATGATTCATAGTGCTACCAGTATACTGAATTTAACATAATTTTAATTTCTTAGGAGTTGCCCAACCAAAAGTAACAATCAAATAACTTTGGGGTTTTTCTCTTCTTTTTTTTAACATGGTGTTTTGTTAATGAAGCCGTGATTTTTCATCTTTGAAATGTTTAATAATAACAGTATTCATAAATAATATGTAAAATTATGTTGTTTTTTAATACACATCCATGTATTTTTGCTTCTTTTTTAGTTTTACTTACTTTATTTTTCTGTGTATGCCATTTTAAAATGTAAATGGTCACAACAGTGCTGAATTTTGTTGTGTTTATATTTGGCTTTTGTTTCATTTTTTTTTATTGGTTGTGGACCACAAAGCATTCAAAACCTATAACCCTTTTTGTATGATTGGTTTTGTTTATTTATTCATGTGTTACCAATGGCTTATTACATATATTACACCATTCTGAAATAAATCCTGTGCTGTGTTGTTGATTATCTTGATCAAACCTTACATGTATGTATTTCAATTTTTTTAACAATAAAAATAAGTTACCATCTTTTTATGTATTAATTTTACTTGTATTTTATTTACTTTGGTTTATGCCTCTAGTATACAGTCATATACTTGCATAGGAGGAGAGAAAATTTATGACATGGGGTTAGAAGAGATCAGAATAGGTTTTTTTTCTCATAAACAGGCTATCGTACCATACATTGCAACTTATTGATATACTTAAATCTAATTGCAGTTCAAACACCTGTCCTGGACACACCTCAGTTGCTTGTGCTATTAACAGTGAGTTAATGGTTCATTGCTGGTTACTAGCGTGCTCTTTTTAATATGTTTTAATTTATTTTATTCTTGTTTTTAAATTCTTTGGAAATAAAAAGAAATAGGAACTTGATAGGGCGGGAAGCTGCTCCTATGCTGGCGGACGGTACCTGGTAATATACCAATATTCCTCCAGCCAGTGTTCTAAATTAAAGGGTGACAGCGTCTGTTGAATGATGTAACGTTGTGTTTCTCATGATTACAGAGAGGTGCCCCTGGACTTCTGGATCAACCAAGTACGTTTCGCTCTGCCAGGCTGACCGGACGCAACTTCTTCATAACCCCTGAAGGTCACTCTCCTAGTGAGCCCAACTACCCAATCAACCAACACCGAGAATGGAGGGCACGACGGCTGGGTCGGCAGGGGGCGGGGTGCCGGGGGGCGGGGGACATGCCACCAGAAATAGGTTAGGCGCTAGGCGTAGGCGGTTTTGGCCGTAGGGGGAGATAGGTGAGTCTGGGGGCCTGTCCGCGGCCCCCGGGCGTCTTTCCCCCGGCTTAGGCCACGCTGAAGTTCCCGATAGGATCGGTGTGACGGTATATGTTTATCTTATGATAGACTTCCCTGGGGCCTAGGCCCAACCTCCAAAAAACCTAAATATCAAGGGTTAAATGTTTTAAAATTAATTATTTCTTTTTGGAAAACCCGGTCTAAAAATGGCGTCAAAAAAGTTTATTATAGATTTTATAGGTAAAAATTTATTGGGAAAGACATAAACAAATTTAAAACAATTAAAGCCCCAATTCCCGATTGGCTGTAAGATCAAAATTGTCCTAATTAATTTTATCACCCCGGACTGGGTTACTGGCATCCAGTGATCGAGCCCGGGGGGGTCATGCTTGAAACCTTCGTGGTATAGGAGCATGTTAAAATTTTTAACAAACAAACAATTGCTGGTGGTTACTGAGAGAGCAGTCAGTGTAATAGCTTTACACCTACCCAGAGGCAAGACATAGCCCAGTGGTGAAGCACTCGCTTGATGCACGGTCGGTTTGGGATCGACCCCCATCATTGGGCCCATTGGGCTATTTCTTGTTCCAGTCAATGTACCATGACTGGTATATCAAAGGCCGTGGTATGTTCCATCCTGTCTGTGGGATGGTGCATATAAAAGATCCCTTGCTGCTAATCGAAAAGTGTAGCCCATGAAGTGGCGACAGCGGGTTTCCTCTCTCAATATATGTGTGGTCCTTAACCATATGTCCGACGCCATATATCCATAAATAAAATGTGTTGAGTGCATTGTTAAATAAAATAGTTCCTTCCTTTACACTTACGTATTGAGTCATTACAATTTATCTGCATGAGAGTGGGTATAGAGGTGCAAACCGAGCACCTACCAGTCATATGTGTGATGGCTTAACCACTACACCACTGAGGCCGAAATCTAGCATATCAATTACCAACCGGCCTCGGTGGCGTCATGGTTAGGCCATCGGTCTACAGGCTGGTAGGTACTGGGTTCGGATCCCAGTCGAGGCATGGGATTTTTAATCCAGATACCGACTCCAAACCCTGAGTGAGTGCTCCGCAAGGCTCAATGGGTAGGTGTAAACCACTTGCACCGACCAGTGATCCATAACTGGTTCAACAAAGGCCATGGTTTGTGCTATCCTGCCTGTGGGAAGCGCAAATAAAAGATCCCTTGCTGCTAATCGGAAGAGTAGCCCATGTAGTGGTGACAGCGGGTTTCCTCTCAAACTCTGTCTGGTCCTTAACCATATGTCTGACGCCATATAACCATAAATAAAATGTGTTGAGTGCATCATTAAATAAAACATTTCTTTCTTTTTATCAATTACCATGGCCTTTTAAATACTTGTCACAGAACATTGGTCACCAAGAGGGATTGAACCACTGATCCACAGAACACACTGCAATGTCTGCTCTGCAACTTGTATATATCAAAAGCTATGGTATGTAGGAAAGTGCTTATAAAAGACCTTGATCCCTGTTGGTGAGTCCTTTGGGTCATTTCTCATTCCAGCCAGTCCACCATGACTAGTATATCAAAGGCTGTGGTATGTGCTATCCTATCGTTGGCTATTGGATTTCAAACATTTGGTAATTCTGACAGTCTCAGAGAGGAAACCCACTACAATTTTTTCGTTAGTAGCAAGGGATCTTTTATATGCATCATCCCACAGACAGGATAGCACATACCACAGCCTTTTATATACCAGTGGTGGTGCATTGGCTGGAACAAGAAATAGCCCAATAGGCCCACTGACTGGAATCGATCCCATAACGACCGCGAATCAAGCGGGTGCTTTACTATTGGGCTATGTCCCACACTCCCAATACATATGATATACACATGTTGTAAAGTCACTTACCATAATATTTTTAATTTTTTTTGTGTGGCATAAAATGAATTTCGAGCTACTACAAAAAGCAGAATGACTAAAAACATTGAATTTGCTTAAATTGATAATTTAAGAAAGATGTTGAAAGTAATACACAATTTAACGATTAACACCCCCCCCCCCCCCCCACACACACACACACTAATTACCATACCAGAAATAGTTTACACTGTCTAAATAACTAAAGTCATTACTATTACATTGTAAGTATCGCGATGTGTATCGTATCGCAACCCCCCTACCAGAAAACATATCATGTTGTGACTTTCCTGTATCACATCGTGTCCTATTCGTATCATTACAACTGTAATAGCCATGTACTAGGATGTCACCAGACATTCCTCTTTTTTTTTTCCATCAGTGGAATTTAATTCATGTGCTTTATTGTAAACATAAGGCGGGATGTAGCCCAGTAGTAAAGCTCTGGTTGGTTTAGGATCAATCCCCATCGATGGGCCCATTTGGCTATTTCTCGTTCTAGCCAGTGCACCACAACTGGTATATCAAAGGTCGTGGTATGTGCTGTCCTGTCTGTGGGATGGTGCATATAAAAGATCCCTTGCTACTAATGGAAAAATGTAGCGTGTTTCCTCTCTAAGACCATATGTCACAATTACCAAATGTTTGGCATCCAATAGCCTATCGGATGTCAGACATTTGGTAATTCAAACGTTTTCAGTGGAAACCCGCAACATTTTCCCATTACTAGCCAAGGATCTGTTATATGTATTTTCCCACAGACAGAATAGCACCTACCAAAGCCATAATATACCAGACAAGGTGCACTGGTTGGAATGAATCCACCAAAGGTGTTCGATCCTGCGATCAAAGCACCGTAGGCCAGCACTCTACTGAGTGGTTAGTGAGACGGAAGTAGGTGGAATGGCCTTACACATTCTCACAGAGCTTTAAAAAACAAAAAACAAACACCCACACCACCACCCTAAAACCCAGTCTGATTAGGGTCCGATAATGGGAGGTGAACCTAATATCTCGCAGATCACCACTACATCACCGAGGCAGGTGCTGTACATAAGACACATTTACGATGAGGCAGCTTTAGTCCGCTATTCTAAATTAACCTTTTGCAGACCTAGGTGAGCTATCATTCTCCATCGCCATCACTCCCTGAGATTAGTTTAAGAAGACTAATTTATTTATTTTTAGCCCCCTTTCCCCCCCCCCCCCCCCCCCCCCCCCCCAGCATATGGATGTGTATGATATCAATATGGTAATACCTTAAATGACTCCCCATTTTAAGCAATTAATCACTCATTTTTAAAAATTATTATTATGATTTATTGAAAATGCTGGAATATTGTGTCAAGAACAGATTGGCAAAACATTTTCCAATGTCATAGTTACTGTTATATAAAACAATGATATACTCAGTTGAGAAAAAAAACCATAAGTAGTAACCTAGACGAAACGATTACCAACGAATGACTGTGCACTCCTTCGACAACTGCGTAATTCTGATCCAAACCCGTCCATCTTCCTGGGGCATATTTTTTTGTTTTTCTTTGTGATATTTGTGACAAGAACTCTATAAATATTTTTGGAAACCATAATAAATTGCAGTTGTCCGCAGGTACCGACGTTTATCCAAATATAATTGTTGCAAACAAGTTCGAGGCAACACATTCATGACCTGGTCACAGATACAAGTCTATGGTGAACACAGATACACAAGTCTTTGGTGAAATTTTAGTTTATGAAAATTAATAAGCATCTTGCAAAGCACTATCCAGCCAGATGGATTTGTGTAATGAAAATACCTGCACCTATTTATTTATTGCAACAAAGTCCTTTCAGAAGGTCACCGTTTCGTTATATAAGTTTACATATTTGCATTCTGCTTTTGTGAAATAGAAAAATAACTTAATAACAACCCTTAAGCTAATGAACTACAAGATATGCAATTAAACACTATACAGCGCATCCTTACAGTTATAAGCGTGAAAAATATAGAATCATGTACTAAGATTGGTATTGGCCGCTGGGTTTCATTGGATCAAGCACGGTAGCGTAGAGCTTACCAGCGTGAGTTGGCGATGATGACATTTGCAATTCTCAAAGACGTGTGATCTTGTTAGCAGCTGATTAATGATTTGGAAGCAAGGAATCTTACAATTACTGGCCTGCTGTGTTCGAATTGTTAGTTCTTGGCATCGGTGTTAGTAAAATATTCAAAATAAAAAAATATATATATGCCAATCCACTCTGAAATGATCCCAAAATTCATTGTACATTCATATCATTAATGAGTTATTTATTTTATTTTTAGTTGTAGTATGCAGTGACTTGGTCGGCTGGCTGTTTTTTCTCGAAGATTGTCAAACGCACGCACGCACGCAGATATGAATGTATACATACCAAATTAGCCTTTTAATATGTACATGTATTATAAAGGTTGAATATGTACGTGTGTGTATGCAGAAGACTTCAAGAGTAAAATCTACTAGTATACACTCTTTACAGACAAAGTGGTCAGAAGAGTACAAGATCATATTTCTTCTCTGGTGTGTTGTACTACACATTTAAATTAAGCTAATATTGTTTTCCGAGATTTTCTTAATCCCATCCTTGGACAGGCAGCTATTTTTATTCTCGTACTAAGGCGAATAAAGGAGTTTAGAATAGCGTGGGAGTTTCTCCCAGACACGATTTACAAATGCAATATAGTTAGAGCAAATCCATAATAGACCACATTGCCGGTGGGTGGGAGGGATAAGTTTCATTACTTAACACCAAAATAATGAAATTAAATCATTTGACTCCACGCTGTCCACTATAATATGATATCCACCATGCCAGTGTTTGACAAATGATTGAGAAGGTTACTAGCCTTCACAGAAGCCTTGACTAGTGCCCTATGTATTATAGTAATGCGATTGATAATTTTTACCAGCCCAGACAAATTTTTAAAATAAATTCGCTAGTCGGGATCGAGGGCTAGTAGGTTTATCGAACCCAGCATGCATATTACAATATAACAGTTTTTAAAAATACACACTAGCCTATAATGACCTAATGACTTCCAAAAACAATACTCTGTACATGAAATTATACTACCCCAACCCATAAAAACCCTAGAAAAACAACAACCCCCCCAAAAAACAAAAAAAAAAACCCACAAAAAAAACAAACAACAAAACAACCCCACCAGACAACAAAAAACCCAATAACAAAAAACAAAACAAATAAACAACAAACAAACAAAAAAACATCCCCAGAAACAACAAAACAAAGGAAACAAACAAACTCAAAACACAAGCAGAAACACAACCAAGTACAAATTCAAAATGTAAAACCATCCAAGTATTAAAACTAATTTAGGAGACCATACATGTTGAAATGAGAAAGTTAACAGTATCCCACCCCCATCCCATGACATTATGTCTGGAATAGTCCCATCTTTTCTCCGCGTTTGGTAAAACCTCTATAACACATTGATTTAAAATATATATATATATATATATATATATATATATATATATATATATATATATATATAGAATCTCATTGGCTCGAACGCCCAACGGTCGAACCTACCGGTATTCTCGAACCAAGAACAATGTCCCGATTTTTTCTCTCTATTAAACCCTTTTATTTTGGTGCTGATTGGTCGAATACCCCTAGGGTCGAACAGAAGCTTTCTCTCGAACCAGTTTATTGGTCCAAACTGTAAAATTAAACATATTTAGCTCGAACGACTAAGTCTATCCAAAGAAATAAAAAAAAATATTTATGTACGATTTTTTTATCGACCCTTTTACGTCAGTCTCAAAGTAAGTTATTATAAATTCGGAAGTGGAACGAATTCATCCTAGATTATATGCCGGCTTATCATGTTGTTTATTTAGCACCTATCGGTAATTATCTTTCTAGTACAAACAGTTGTAGTACGACAATCGTTAGCTGATTGAACCTTGCCTGTAACACCAATCAATTTGTGAGCCTAGCCAGGCCTCGCTGGTTTACTTTTATCATTTTAATCGCTACTCTATGACTGAGCGTCGGCATATACTGTTTTTAACTTGAAATACAGGAGATAACATTGTAATGTAGTGATTGCAACAATAATAGGTAAAGGCCCCTCCGCCTGTGCTTCATGCATTCATTTTTTTTCTCAACGTTGTCAATATGTCGCAAACGATTCTACAAAAGCATAGTAAAGAACGATTTTTTTTAAAGAAATAAATATTTATAAATACAGACTACCAGTGTGTTTGTTATTTGTTTATTTAACGGTGATAAATAATAGTTACAAATATGTATCTCATCCGACATTTGACGATGACTTCGTTACTCACGAGTCAATCGGACCATCTCACCCAAGCCAGTTTTACGGAAATATGCGAGATGTTCCAATTGGTTTTTGTGTTACAGAAGCACCCGACAACGGCCGAATGCATGGTTCGAACTACCCGATGGGTCCAACAGACTTTGATGCACCGACAGTGTTCGAGCCAATAAGATTCTACTGTATTCTATATGCCAGTACTTATTTTTCAAACCACGACAGATTCTTTTTAAAATATATTATATGCTAATTTTTACGGCGGTGAGTGGATTATCCCTTGACATTTTTTTTATACAAATCAAAGTCGGGACGTAGCCCAGTGGTAAAGTGTTGGCCTGATGTGCAGTCGGTTTAGGATCAATTCCCGTCGGTGGGCCCATTGGGCTATTTCTCGTTTAAGCTTGTGGTTTATCAAAGGCCGTGATGTGTGCTATCCTGTCTGTGAGAGGTGCATATAAAAGATTCCTTGCTACTAATGGAAAAATGTAGCAGGTTTCCTCTCTAAGACTGTGTCAAAATTAACAAATGTTTGACATCCAATAGACGATAATGAATAAATCAACGTGTTCTAGTGGTGTTAAATTAAAAACAACAACTTTTGTTTACAATGTTTCTGCCAGAAAGAAATTTTTGGGTATGGCGCTATGGACTTGAATGCAACCACAGTCATCAGGGGTTATGAGAGGGGGGGGGGGGGGGGGGGGGGGGGGGGGGGGGGGGGGGGGTGGGGGGGGGGGGGGGGGTCTCCCCCAGAAAGAAATGGGTTAAGTTCAATGTTAGGGTTAAGAAAATCATACATTAATGATAAAAGTAATTAATTTTGTCAAAAGGTTAAAAAAAAAAAAAATCTGCCAAACAATGTGGTGATGGCGCCATACCCGTTTTACCGTCTGGCAGATATCCTGATTTATATTAATCAGCAACAGGTTCAGTTTCTCCAAAGTGCAATGCACATACATGTATAATCCATTATTAACTGATCCTGAATTTAAAAAAAGAAAAGAAAAAAAAAAAAAAAAAAAAAAAAAAGAAAAAGAAAGTGAAACGGCAGATATATTTCATGCGTTGGTACAAATAATTTCTGCAGGAACATGAAAGTATAAATTTAATGGATCTTCACCGGCCGAAAAATCAATAACTAATTAAGCCAACGAATCATTAAAACCGTATTTCAATTACCATCTGTTAAGACACCAGATTAAGGGGAAGAGATGCTCTGGGGCATGCTTTCATGAGAACACTAAATACTAAAAACGTTAAATCTTTTAATACTGCTTTTTGCTAATTTTATCCAAGCAAAACAAAAATCCAATTTATTTGACAATTAAAATTGCTAATCAAACAAAATGTTCGAGATTAAAGTTTTCTCCACTATGATCCTGGAGTTTATGGAGGTTTTACTAGACAGATATAACAATGTAAGGAACAAAAAATAAAAATAAATAGATAAAAGTATAAAAGTACATCTATATGTATTGACCGGCCTCGGTGGCGTCGTGGCAGGCCATCGGTCTACAGGCTGGTAGGTACTGGGTTCGGATCCCAGTCGAGGCATGGGATTTTTAATCGAGATACCGACTCCAAACCCTGAGTGAGTGCTCCGCAAGGCTCAATGGGTAGGTGTAAACCACTTGCACCGACCAGTGATCCATAACTGGTTCAACAAAGGCCATGGTTTGTGCTATCCTGCCTGTGGGAAGCGCAAATAAAAGATCCCTTGCTGCCTGTCGTAAAAAGAGTAGCCTATGTGGCGACAGCGGGTTTCCTCTAAAAAAAAACAGTGTCAGAATGACCATATTATGTTTGACGTCCAATAGCCGATGATAAGATAAAAAATCAATGTGCTCTAGCGGCGTCGTTAAATAAAACAAACTTTACTATATGTATTGATGTATGAATATATATTGTATGTATATATGTATGTATGTTTGTATGTATGTATGTATTGATGTATGAATATCTATATATTGTATGTATGTCGAGGTTGACTGTGATATACATACATATTAACGCACTGGCGCAGGGGATAATTAAATCCTTTCTGGCCTCACAAATTGTCCCATGCCGTTGCTGGGACTCGAACCTGTGGCACCGAATCGCCCGCAAATTGCAAGACTAACCACGATACGCTCTGAGCTATGTATGTATGTATGTATGTTTGTTTGTTTGTGTCCATGCGTGCATGCGTGCGGGCATTCATGCGTCTCTTTGTCATATCAGTCTGTTTACCTAGAAGCAACTTTATCGCCACACGATACATGATTTGGCTATACATGTATATTCTTTCTTAGCAGCAAGAGCGCTGGTAGAATACCACACACGCTATGGATGTACTCGGGGGCTTTGCAACTGATTTTAGTAATACACAATAGATGTACACTTGCGTATCATGGTATCAGCAACCGTCAAATCACAATCATTGTTCATCGCAATAGTACAATGTTAAAGGGGCTTTTTCCTCTGAATACTTTGTACAATGCAACTGTCAAATACTCACAGTTCATTGCTTGGAATACGATTCTGTGCACAGTCAGACGTGTCATTATTTACGTTCCAAAGCCTGTAGTACTGGTGCACGCGATATAAATTTGGCAGTTATCATACAGACGGAATATGGGAACCCCATACCGTGATCAAGATCAGCAATTCTAACAAAAAAAGAAAGAAAGAAGAACCCAACAGCGTATCCCCATGACTCTGTCACAAATATGGGGCGGGATTTAGCTCAGTCGCAGGATCAAATCACCTCAGTGGATCATTTCAGTGGATCATTTCAACTGATTGGGTTTTTTTAACGTTCCAACCAGTGCACCACAATTGGTCAAAGGCCATGGTATGTGCTTTTCTGTCTGTCGGAAAGTGCATATAAAAGATCCCTTATTGCTAATGAAAAAATGTAGCGGGTTTTCTGTGATGACTATGACTCATAATTACCAAGTTCATGTTCTTTATTGCGTTAAGTTTTCCAACTTATCAGCATTATAATAATGAAATACAATATTATGTACAATAGTGCGGAACAGTGGTGGAGAATGACTTACATAAATACATACACATATACCGATAAAACAATCCATCTATATCTATATATAAGCAATCGGCAATATGGGTTACACAAATATAGATATATTAAGTTGTTTGTAGTAATAGCATATCCCTCATTTTGTTCGCCTGTAGTAAGTATTTGCCAAGATTATTTATCTCCTTATTGTTTGTAGTTGACAATAGCTGTATTAGTTTAAAAGCACTGGGGTTCTTGGAGTAGTATTTTTTAATAAATCTATTTCTTAAAGTTTCGTTTTGTGGACACTGAAGAATAAAATGAAACTCATCCTCAATCTCATTAATATTACATAATGTACATACTCTGTGTTCTCTCGATATTTTTGTACCTACAAGCTTCAATATTTAGCCTGTATGCACACATTCTCATTTTCGTTATTTCTTTTATATTACGTGAATCAACTGGCTTTGTCAGATATGTTTGTAATTGATATTCCTTTATTAAGTGTTTATATAGTGATCCGTTTTGCGACGCTGTTATTAAACTCTAGGATTACCAAATGTTTGACACCCAATAGCCGATGATCAATTAATCAAAACATTTTGGTTTGTTTAATTACACCAGTAGAGCACATTAATGCATTAATCGTCGCCTATTGGATGTCAGATATTGGTAATTTTGACATATAGTCATCAGAAGAAACACGCTACATTTGTTCCAATGCAGCAAGGGATCTTTTATATGGACTTAACCACAGACAGGATAGTGCATACCACCGCCTTTGATATGCCAGTCGTCGATCAATTAATCAATGTGCTCTACTGGTGTCGTTAAACAAAACAAACAAACTATCATAGATATAGGATATTGAATATGTTAATGTCAGATTCGTAATCATCATACATATTACAGCTTTTATTATATACAGTTTACGTTTTTATATTATATTGTGTAGGTGTAGAGTAGATACATATCTCCAATCTTCTCGGGGGGGGGGGGGGGGGGAAGCGACATTCACTTTGATGGCCAAGTCGCTTTAAAGGAACCATTCCGAGTTTTCACCCCTAGCAATACTTCCATTTATACTTCCCTGTTTTTCAAAAGAATATATTGATTTTAAAATAAATACATTTGAAATTACCTTTGACCGAATTATTTTAAATATCTTTTTTCCTTTGAAAGAAATAATAAATTCGTACGTAGGAAATTATTTTGGACAAAAATCGATATTCACATACTATAAAACATTACGATGTCCAGAAATGCATTGTTTATAGCCTAAAAGCCTAGGTATAGATATTCATATTCTAAGCAAGAAATCTGAGCAAATTGTAATTGTAATTGAAAATATTGTATTTGCCGAATACCTTTTAAAATGGCTACAAACTCAAGATAGTCCCTTTAACATATCGTAGACCTATTTTCTTTGCGGTGACATGCTTTAAATACAACATAAAAATCCTGATCATATTAATATTTGAAATAAATTAATCTTCCCTAGTAATGTTGGGCCAAATTTACAAAGCCTGTTTGTCTTACCCGTGTTATTTCATATACTTAAACTGTTAAACACAGGTCTGCGTTTAAAGGGACAGACCCTAGTTCTTAAACACTAAGGCATAGTGTTCACTATTAGAGTCGTTTATGATGACTGAAATCAAACATTACTTATTTTTATTGTTTAGATTATCCATTTCCATACATCCGAAGTGTTTCTGGTCGTCCTGGTGTTTCTAATACTACAACATGCATTTTTCATATTTTTAAAAACGCACGTGCGTCTGAGAAGTAACGGTTATGGAATCGCATTTCAGACTATTTTCAAGGGTATTTCAACGTCACACTCATGTTTCACTCTGTTGTATCCAAATTTGTTACGGGTTTATAAATTAACCAAACTTATTGCCCATTTGTACAAGTTGAAACTAGGGTCTAGGTGAACATATGCTTTAGTGTTTTACCGGCCTGGGTGGCGTCGTGGCAGGCCATCGGTCTACACGCTGGTAGGTACTGGGTTCGGATCCCAGTCGAGGCATGGTATTTTTAATCCAGATACCGACTCCAAACCCTGAGTGAGTGCTCCGCAAGGCTCAATAGGTAGGTGTAAACCACTTGCACCGACCAGTGATCCATAACTGGTTCAACAAAGGCCATGGTTTGTGCTATCCTGCCTGTGGGAAGCGCAAATAACCATGTCTGACGCCATATAACCGTAAATAAAATGTGTTGAGTGTGTCGTTAAATAAAACACTTCTTTCTTTCTTTCCTTAGTGTTTAAAAACTAGGGTCTGTCCCTTTAAATAAAAAAGTTCTTTTATAGTTCTTTGTTTCCACGAGTGCTAAAAGGTCACGGTTGTAAGAATAACCTCAGATTGCACGGAGAAATACTATTACTAGCTTAATACGAAACCCAGTCATCGGAAACATTTCGTTTTTGTTTTCAGAAGACGAATACCGATTAGATACTGCATACCCAATTGGTAAATCTACGATTACGTTTCGACGTCCCCGCTAAGACATGTATGGCATTAATGACCTTTCGAATATGGCGAGCTGTGGTGTTTCGTGCCTAATGAACCCTGTAGCCGCTCTGAATTCAATCTAATGGTTACAGAGGCGTTCCTATTTCTCTGATATCGAAAATTCGTAGCTTTCATCAGCGCGGGATTCACATGCTTGAGTGAATCAAATAGGGCTGACGTCATCTGTGGAATCGGGTTCGCTGATGACATTGTCGATTGGTTATCAGCCAGTTCCAGATTGGCAGTTACTGTCGTCCGAAATAATGACACGTGACATGTATATGCTTGGTGATATTTTATGGAGCGAAAACCAAGTCACTGCTATGGAGTTACCGATCTCTCATTGGCTAAAACCCCACGCCATTGTGTCCATTTCGTGTAGGCTTCTGTCAGTGGTGGATCCAGAAAATCCATTTAGGGGGCCCTCAATGACATGTGGCCACAAATGTCCTCGAAAGGATTCCACGGATTCTCCAACGTATTTTTTTTTTTCATTTTATATACATATATTTATATATACATATTATACTCTTAAAAAAACAAAAACATATGGGAACTCTAATAAGAATTTACAATTGCCAAAATTATAAGGTATATTAGCTGTGGGGAATGGTTATATGATAATAGTGAATTAATTGGACAAACATTACAACCGGTAGTTCAGTATTACAGTAGGTTTTATGACCATCAAAGATCTTAAAGGACGATTGGGGTCAGAAGTAAAATTTGAAAGTTGACGGGGTTTTTTTTGTAAGTAAATCGAAAATTCAAACAATAAAAATGACTAAAAACAAAACAATAACAACTGTATGATCAACAGAATCAAAAAGATTGACAGAAATAATGTTCCACAGTGATTAATGGACCTTCATGGAATGACACCCCAAGCACGTATACGGGGCAACTGCTTGATGCACGTGCAAACTATGGAATGTGTTTCGGTGTGTTGATAAACAGACCTGAACGTTCTTTACAAGGATATCTGTGGTCAAAACGTATGTTCGGTCCTATAGTTGATGTTAACATTAATATTTCAGGTTCCCCTACTTTTTTTGAAAAGTATATATATATATGTATAACTGTGGCAATTGTTTTTTAATTATTATTTTTTTTTTTTTGGGGGGGGGGGGGGCTGCCCCCCTTAGATCCGCCACTGCCTATGGCCATAATATGATACCTAGACTAAAATAGTTACCGGATTTTTTTTCACTCTAAAGATCTGTGAAAATCATGACTTGAGACACGCCAGGCGCGGGATTCTGACGCGGCCCAAACCTCCCCCCCCCCCACCCCACCCCCATCTATTTTTGGTCAAACAATATATATATATATATATATATATATATATATATATATATATATATATATATATATATATATATATATATATATGTATATATTACAGAATACACAAAAATGCAAACTTATCCTGTCCACCTGTCCATGACCTTTAAATTCTAGTTTAAAAAAACAACACAAAGTGTTTTGGGCCCCCTTTATTAAAACAATCTTGGATCCGCACCTGCACACTCTCCAACTTAAAGGCGTATGTTTCCGAGTGACGATCATATTTTTAAAATGTCATGTTTTGCACTAGTTTTGTTAATAAAATGCTTTTTGTAAAACAAAATTTTCAAAATGATGCCATTGTATATAATAATCGTTTAATGAATCGAATTAATAAACGGACAATAACTGTGATATAAAATACCAAGGTTGTCCGACTCATGACCACTTTACATTTCACTACCACTAGTACCTACTACTACTACTCTTACTACTACTACTCCTACCGATAGCACTACTCCTACTTCTAGTACTACTCCTACTCCTTTTACTCCTGCTACTACTCCTAGTTCTACTTGTACTACTCCTATCCCTTTTACTCCTACTACTACTAGTAATACTCCTAGTACTCCTCCTACTCTTAGTTCTACTCCTAATCCTAGTTCTACTCCTACTCCCCCTAGTTCTACTCCTCCTAGTTTTACTACTAATCCTATTCATACTACTCCTAGTTCTACTCCTACTCCGTCTAGTTCTACTCCTACTCCTAGTTCTACTTCTAGTACTCGTAGTACCACTCATACAACTATTACTCCTAGTTATACTCCTACTCCTAGTTCTACTCCTACTCCTTCAAGTACTACTCCTACTATTTCTACTCCTAGTTCTACTACTCCAACTAGTTCTACTCCTAGTTCTCCACCTACTAGTTCTACTCCTACTCCTCCTAGTTCTACTCCTACTCCTTCAAGTACTACTCCTACTATTTCTACTCCTAGTTCTACTACTCCAACTAGTTCTACTCCTAGTTCTACTCCTACTAGTTCTACTTCTCCTAGTTCTACTCCTACTACTTCTCCTTCTCCTACTACTATTTAACAACAATATAATAAAATAAAGACCAGCTAAAGATTAGGTGTTTTACAATGTGGAAAGGAAAAAGGAAATGTTTTATTTAACGACGCACCCAATACATTTTATGTACGGTTATATGGCATCGGACATATCGTTAAGGACCACACAGATATGAGAGAGGAAACCCTCTGTCGCCACTTCGTGGCCTACTCTTTTCAATTAGCAGCAAGGAATATTTTATATGCACCATCCCACAGACATTATAGTACATACCACGGCCTTTGTTAAACAAGTTGTGAAGCACTGGCTGGAACGATAAATGGCCCAACAGGGCCCACCGACGGAAATCGATCGTAGATCGATCGCGCATCAGGCGAACGCTGTACCACTGAGCTACGCCCTTACCCCTTACAATGTGGGGTGCGTGACACTAATATTAATGAATTGTATCTCAACTACCCCCACCACACACACACACACACACTCATACACAAAACCCTGCCAGTCATTTTAACGACTGTTATTGATTGGCCATTGTCTACCGCTGTGTGGGTGTGGACTCTGCCGCTTGCAAATGACTTGTAATAAAAATAATACAATAACTTGCTGGGGATATACTGATAGAGCCACGAACAACCGAGCCACATCAAAGCAGTTCAGACGCCTTGAAGTAGAAAATGAGACAATTCCATGTATTTTGAACTATTTTCCTCACCGATAATAGCCCAGGCGCGCTGAAATTAGGTTACTGAGCAATGATTATGAATTTCCTTCTGCCCGCACAAAATGTCGAGCTGTCTGAGCTTTTTTATCTGATAAAACACTGTTGGACAGTAGCCAACGATACTTGCATTTCGTATCATTTTCCCAATATAACCCTAAAATCATAAGCGGACGAGACGAGTGGAGGGGTGGAGGGGGGGGGGGGGTGCTGGCCGTAGCAAATCCACAAATTCGGGAAAAAAGATATATTCTTCGGGCAAAATTAGCTTACCTGAAACTTTTTCACCATGTATATCTATCATTCTACCCACAATATTAGTTGTAATCAGTGGCGGATCCAGAAAATCAATTTAGGGGGAGGGGGCAGTGACATGAGGTGGAATGCCAAGGCAACTTTGGGGGAGGTTTGGAGGGGGATCGTAGCAAAATTAAAATTAATATATAATAAGATTATAATTATCGCAAAATTTAGGTTGGCGGACCCCTGCACCCCCCGCCCCCTCCCCTCCCTAGATCCGCCTCTGGTAATCCGTGATGTACAAATGCACATAGCCCGAGTACTCTGACTGTAAGAGAGCTAGACGGACATTTGGACATAAACACGCTGTAATGAGAGCATGTTTATGTCCAAATGTCCGTCTAGCTCTCTTACAGTCAGAGTACTCGGGCTAAAATGCACAGTGATTCGTTTGCAACAATATATAGCTGTTTGGCAGTAACGCTATTATGAATTTAAATGTTGTTATCCAGATTCGGTAATTTTAGTTTAATATGGACAAAAATCAGTCTGTCGCATTACAAAAATGGCTTATGCCTAAAATCCTTAACTGTGACGAAATTACTTATAAATACAATTAATACTAAAAACACTTAATTTAATACATGGCTGCAAGTTTATTTTAAACTGTTTTATAATTGGTTTTAATTTAGGACATCGGCAAAGATTTAATTTCATTACTGGGGGAGGGGGGGGGGGGGGGGTTTAGAAATAAGTAATAACAGCGAAATCATGGAAATATGACGCTTGGGACTTTGACAATACAAACATTTTCTCATCAAATTGCCGAAAAGGTTATAAACAACAAACATGAATGTAGGGTACTCGTTTAAATGGAGATATCAATCTTCGTTTAGTAAACCCCAAGAAGCTTTATCTAGAACAATATGCCTAGATTACAGATTAGGGTCTCCACGAGTATTCGAGTACTCGGGCACGAGCCGAGTCATCAAGACTCGAGTTTCCGTGCAAGGAAGAGCACTCTCATTTAATTATACCTTTTTACGTCATTTTGCCATATGCTAGCCACCGGTTACATTATAGGGCTACGAGACACGGAGGGAAAACAAACGTCGAATATGTTGAATGCAATACAATAGCATGATTTGACATCCATGTTTGACAGACCGGCCTCGGTGGCGTCGTGGTTAGGCCATCGGTCTACAGGCTGGTAGGTACGGGGTTCGGATCCCAGTCGAGTAATGGGATTTTTAATCAAGATACCGACTCCAAACCCTGAGTGAGTGCTCCGCAAGGCTCAATAGGTAGGTGTAAACCACTTGCACCGACCAGTGATCCATAACTGGTGCAACAAAGGCCATGGTTTGTGCTATCCTGCCTGTGGGAAGCGCAAATTAAAGATACCTTGCTGCTAATCGGAAAGAGTAACTCATGTAGTGGCGACAGCGGGTTTCCTCTCAAAAACTGTGTGGTCCTTAACCATATGTCTGACGCCATATAACCGTAAATAAAATGTGTTGAGTGCGTCGTTAAATAAAACACTTCTTTCTTTTTTTCCTTAGTTTCATTATCATCTAGTGTAAGTGTCGGGTACTCGAGTTTGACTCTCGAGTACTCGAGTCTAATATTTTGGACGCGTGGAGGCCCTACTACAGAAGAAGAAGAAGGAAATGTTTTATTTAACGACGCACTCAACACATTTAATTTACGGTTATATGGCGTCGGGAATATGGTTAAGGACCACACAGATATTGAGAGAGGAAAGCCCTACTACAGATCTTATTATGCAATTTAATGTTCAACAAATCTATAACTGGTATAACAAATGTCATTCGTAATGTGAAAAAGCAACCCCAAAACACCATTTTCCAGTAAAAAGGCCTCAATATCTCTATTGTTTTTGCCTGAATTTGAGGATTTGCTCTAGCACTAGGGGACATTTGACACCCCGCCCCCCTTCCGACCCCACCCAGTATCATACGCCTATGACTCGGATCATTCAAGTGTTATCTTCCACCAGGATGTCTTATCCGGTAACCGGAAGTTTTTAGACCAACAACTGTAAATGATGAGCAAGCTACATAACGTCTACATAAGTATGCTTAAGCTTTATATAATCACTCGGAAAACTGTACAGACATAAAACACTTGAACGACACCGGTTTGGATCGGATTGCCCGCAAATACAAGGAAGAATATTATATCCATTTCTAGGTATGACATACAAAAACACTGGATATCAGATTACAGAAAAAAACAAGAAAGCTAGTCACCAAGAATGGAAGTTCAACCAATGACAAAAAAGAAGAAGTTTGTGTTGTTTAACGACACCACTAGAGCACGTTGATTTATGAATCATCGGCTATTGGAGTCTGACATACAGTCTGGCTATATTTGTTTCCATTATTAACGGGATCTTTGATATACACCATCCCACAGAGAGAATAGCACATACCAGGGCCTTTAATATACCATGATATGTGCTATTCTGTCTGCGGGATGGTGTGTGTGTGTATATATATATATATATATATATATATATATATATATATATATATATATATATATATATATATATCTGTTCGCCGGTTCGCTTGATACCCGATCGGTCTAGAATCGATCACCGTCGGTTGGCCATTTGGGCTATTTCTCGTTCCAGCCAGTGCACCACGACTAGTAGGCCTATATCAAAGGCCGTTGTATATACTATCCTGTCTTTGGCCGGTATAGTGCATGTAAAAGATCCCTTGCTATTAATGTCAAAATGTTGCGGGTTTTCTAAGACTATATATATCAGAATTACCAAACGTTTGACATCCAATAGTCAATGATTAATAAATCAATGTGCTTTAGTGGTGTCGTTAAACAAAATTAATTTTCAAGATTTTAGAGTACGTATAATTTTTCCCTCCGTACCCTCTGGCAGAAATCTTGTGGGTTTTTTTGGAAAAATCTAACCCAATACAGGGGCGTGCGCAGGAAATTTTGCAGGGGGGGGGGGGTCGTCGAGGTATGTGGCGAAGCCCGACACCGCGAGCACCGCAGGCGCGAAGCCCGTGGCAGGGGGTCTGGGGGGATATGATTTTTTTTTTCGATCCCCAAACCCCCCCCCCCCCCCCCCCCCCGCGCACGCGCCTGCAATATTCTGTGTCCCACTAACATTATTATTATCCCATTTTGTTAGACAGACGCATACACATTATTTTCCAACCCCATTAAATAAAACTATAAAAATTGTCCCACAAATTTAGTAAATATCTATCAGTTCCTGGGCCCCGTTCCACGAAGCGATCTTAGACCTAAGATCAACTTAAGTGCATAGGATAGCTATGCTCTTAAGGTAAACTTAGGGCTAAGATCGCTTCGTGGAACAGGGCCCTGGAGTGTACGTGCATGAACCGTAAACGAATATAGGCATGATCAAATTATATGACTTGATTTTGACTGTATAGCAGGCCTATATGGTTTATAGATCTTTAAAAACCGATTAGGCATTAGTTCTGATATGTATATATACAGTGTACTAATAAGTTCTCTTCTTTCGTGTTGTTTAATAGTATCATATACATGGATTGTTAAACTATAATTACTTCACATAATCACGAATGACACTGCATGTGAATGTTTCGCATATCAAGTTAGCCTATAGAAACTACTCAGCACTTGGAATTATCGGGAATTAGCATTAATCCAATTTTCTTGATGCTAGTAATACTCAAATAAACCTACATAATAAAACATTGATAGCTCGTTTCTTAATAGTTCACCACCTCCAAACAATATTTAATTAAATTCTCAGTGAAGTCAGCTCACTATGTTTAATAATAAAGAAAATTAGTTTTAAGGTATAAATATAACATAATTTATACCATAATCAAACCATTTTTCTAATATGAAACATTGGGAATGGAGTTTATTGATAATTTAATGAAACTTGATTATATTAATTTCTTAATACCATGGAAGGTGAACCCTTCGAAAAGCTACACAAGTTGAAGTTTCGTAAACGCGCATTTCAAGTTGGCCAAAAATCAGTAAATTATATTGCTTGGATAAGCCTTTAATTGTTGACATTTACATCAATATAATAAAATATTGGGCACATCTGGAATATCATCCTATATTCAGGAAACTTCTTGCCTATGCTTCACACAAGTTTACAGACCAGTGTGTTCAAATAACGGTTCTTGATAGCGACAGTGCTCTTTCCGCTCACAGTGGTGCGTATGAGACATTTGGAGGAAAATAATAAAAGGAAAAACAAAAATGACAGCTCCCATGGATACATTTTCTTTTCCTCCAAGCTTTGACATAAAGTTTGTGCATTTGAATTCATATTGTGTTTTATAATACGTGAACAAAAATTCTTTTTTTTAAAAAGACTTCCGTATTCCCTACCCCATTTGGGGTGTTGAATTAACGCTCTCAACTGAATATTGCATTAAACAAAACAAACGACGTAGTAGTACTAGTAGTGGCACTAGTAATGCTAAGTTCAGGATTCGAACTCCAAACCATTCCGTACTGTAGCCGAACGCTCAATGTTTATAAAACATATTTAGGGGGTATAAGGAGGGGTGGAGAGCGGGATAAGGAAGTCTTGTCAATGCAATAATCTTGTAGCCATTCATACTGTCGTACTGAGTTCATTTTATAACCATGATTATGATATTTTAATTTATTTTTCCTGACAGCTTTTCCATCAAACTGCGTCCTTCTAATATCAGACATGAATACGATACTTACATAAAGAATATTATACATTTTTCAGTTAGGTTACATGAAGGGGACGGGACATAGCCCAGTCACGCCAGTTCGCCTGATGCTTATTCGATCTAGGATCAATCCCCATTGTTGGGCCCTTAGGGCCATTTCTCATTCCAGCCAGTGCACCACAACTGGTATATCAAAAATTAAGGTTGTTGTATGTGCTGTCATGTCTGTTGGATGATGCATACATATTATTATAAGATCCCTTGCTACTAATAGAAAAATGTAGCAGGTTTCCTCATCTAGACTATGTCAAAATTACTGGATGTTTGACCGATGATTAAAATGGTCTTTATATACGAAGTGGCTATATATATGACAGCCATGTATATGGCCTCTGCTTACGAGGGCTGACTATATACACAGCAAAAATGTATATAACTGGTAAATAAGTATTTGATTGATCCCTATTTCCGAACTACCTGGAACAGGATGAATACACACTAAGTATGAACATTGTGTGGTCTGTACAGGGGAATGGGGGTTGAATATGAATCTATAGGACCCTTTTGTGTATGTTTCCATAGACATCTACCATATATATGAATAGCTTAATATTGCCCCTGCAGTACTCAAATAATAATAATAAATGAATAATTAAAATTACAAATTATCAGCTGCTGAGAGATTATCTAAAAGAGAAAATAAATACACACTAACTACGGACAGTACACAAACTAAAAATGAAAAACAACAAACAAGCCGTTGCTTAAGCAAATTTTCTTTTCTTTTTTTTCTTTATAATTATCCGGGGGAGCATGTCTTGACCCCCTCTCCTGGAAACTTTGCTCACCAGTCTAGAACCCCCTTGCTAAAATTGCTTCACATATGCCTGCAGTGGTCCTGTGTACGGTAGCTCCGTAACACCCCCCACAATAATAAAAAAAAAGAGAGAGTAAAAATAAATGAAAAGATCCAACGAAAACATATAAAAAAAAAAATAATAAAAAAAATTGTAAGTTTATGTTGTAACTATTATTTTATTTCATCGTATTCGCCATTATTTTGTCATGAAATAATATATTTAAAATTATATTTAAGTCTCTATACACAGCAGTTGTGTATATAAAATTTAAGGGTACAGTAGTGATACTTAGCTGTCGTATATATAGCCTCATGAATAATCAGTTTTGTCGTACATTTTAGACTCATCATAAAAGAGTTCCAACTGGTTGTCATGGGATTCCCTCAATTATGGTTCAGTTAAAATGTTTTAGGTGATACAAATTAATGTAATTTCCATTTATAATCCATATTTAAAGAACTAAGGCCCATTTAACTATGTTTAGGCACATATGTTTGAAAAAAATAACCCTTTTGTGCATGCAAATGGCCGACATGTAGACGACAACAAAGTGGATGTGAATTGTGCCAACCGTGCACAAGAAAACAAATATAATGCAGTTAGGGACGTTGATGATACACTTAAAGTTTTTTTTTTTTTTAACATAAAGTAATTGATTTTAATATAAATAACCATTCATATACTTATCATTAATTTATTAGGTCTGTTTGTTTTTTTAAATTTTAAAATCTATTGGACTTGCCAACATTAAATGTCAACATGATAAAAAATGGTCCGAAACATTTATCTTGATGAATTAGGGGAGTGGGTAGTGGGTGTCCTTTGCAGCTAATAGCCATGTACATGAATATTCCCTTAATGGGACTAGGCCATCACAAATATTCTGGAAGCAATGGAAAATGGATATTCAGTGTTTACCCCTCTGTCATCGCAACAACTTCAGAGTTTTATGAATTATAAAAATGCTTGTGCAGCACTTGGTTCAGTGGCAATGCCTATGAAGCCTATTTTAGAACATTATGAATTGGCTGAAGACAAAATAGAAAGTGTGATCAATCAACTTTTACAGACATTCCCTCTTCTCTGTGTCAGACAACATAAAAACATGTACTGATTGATTTCACTGAGATGATACTGAAACCTAACATTATGGCTGAAATCTTAACTCTTGACTTGTCAGACACTTGCGTAACCAAAGATGAATGTCAAGAAACCGTCAGTAATCCATTTGAAGGAATTTTTATGTACAAGAAGACTGGCCCCATTCCAATGCAACAGAAATGTCCTGAACTGCTGAATGTTATAATGGAGTTTGTGAAGGTACATGGCTATGCAGCCCATGCACGGAGACGAGAAGGTACAAGTACAAGTTGTGGCATACGGTTGGAAGACATTCGGAAACATGTTCAACAGAGACTGCCAGAATTGGAAACCATTTCAAAAAGCAAGATTTACAATTTATTAAAGCCTGCACGACAAAGCACCCGATAAGCAGCAAATCATAAAGATTGTCTTGACACCCGACTGGGGACAAAGAACTGCGATGTCAGCAAAGAAAACCCTGATGCACACAGTCACTTTGCAACAGTAGCTAATGTTCGCCAAATGTGTGCCACTTACCCAGATGATTGTATTATCTTTTCCTGTGACGGCAAGGCCAAGGTCCATATTGGAGGGCAAGCAGTTTCCAGGTACCATCAAATTAGGACATTTTTCCCCACGAATGACATGCCTCATTATAATGATCATGATTTCCCCACTCCAGGATATCTTATTCAGCCAGATGGGTACTTAATGTTAAGCAGTGACTCGATATCAATGTCCATAGACAAGCTGGGAAGAGAGGATGTTGCCACACCACATGACGGCCCGATGTGGGTTTTCAATAGATGCGTTAAAAATATTTCGATAACCATTGAAGACCACATCAATGACCAGAGAAATATTCTGAATTGGAATATAGAAAAGAAACGACCTATACTTGTCAATGTGACAGATAGTGGGCCAGACTGGACACCGAAAAGCTGTCTTAATCCTTTCTACATGGGTAGACTGTGGCGCGATGAAAAACTGGACATGCTGGTTTCTGTGTGTGAGCCTGCTGGCCTGTCTTGATTTAACCCAATTGAACACAAATGGTCAGCCTGCTCCAAATGGCTTGCTGGTGTGTCTCTTCCCACTACGCTCCCTGATGATGTTCAACCCCCGGAAAATATAATGGAAGAAGAAAGACTTGTATTCAACAATGCATTGGACATACTTAATGGTCACTGGGATGGCAAGAATCATGGTGGTCATCAAGTCACATCTGTAGCCTGCAAGCATGGTGACATGCCAGAAAACTACATCAGGTACTATAATGACCACTTGGATGTAAAACGGATGTTTGATTCCAGTCTCCGGCAAATGAAACAGGATCCGGTCTTGTCTGAGAAACTGGATGAATGGAAGTTCCTTGTCCATCACATAGATAGGAGGATAGGGTACGTATCTTTCAAGCGAGTGAGTTGTGCGAATTCGTCTTGCATATGTCTTTTGAAACCTCTCATTGCAGTGAAGGTGTGTGGGCTCTCGTTGGATGAATCCTGGCACATTCCACCCATCACACTGGATTCAGATCACCCAGGCCACTTCAAAACATTCAAGCAACTGTGTGCAACTAACCAATATGACAGCCCTGAACAGCACTTCACAGCATCTCAAAATGGATCCTGCCTTAAATGCAGATACATGTTCACATCCAGTGCAGACCGAACCCGCCACACCTTGCTTGTCCATGGAGGAAAACGAGGAAATAATGACAATAAAAACAATGGAGAAAAAACACACCAGTGCCCTGTATGCAGTATGTTGTTTCCCACGAGATACCAACTTCAGAAACACCAGCAAATCACTCGGCACAAGCTGAAAAAAGGAAGGCCTTCTAATTCTAAGATGTGAATATTTACTGTAAAATTGCCTCGATCCCTGACTGAATGCCTGTGATGACATATGACCATAGTGTTTTCACCTTCTGACACACACACTATGCCCACACATGGCATGACTTCAGTGATTTATGAATGATGACATTTTAATTTAATTTTGAACAAATTTTTAATAAATTTCTACATATTCCATATTCTTGTTTTTATGTCTGTGGTTAGTCCTATAATCTAGATCAATCTCATGTCCCATGATAAAATGTTGATATGTACTACTTTGGGGGGGGGGGGGGGGGGGGGGGGGGTCTGGAAAAGTAGTACTCTTTGTACTACTGTGAAAATGTTGAAAACTTTGGATGACCCCTTAGTGGTATTGAATTAAAATAATTAACTCAGTGTTGCATTAAGCACTTCAAATGATGTGGTACTCAGTAGTACTAAAGTTGTTAGGGGGAAAATAAGGTATTCATGCAATGACAACGCTTTCAAATTTTCCCCATTTCTGTACAATATATATTTATATATATTCAGATTCACGCAGTTAGTGTTCTTTTTTTTTCAATTTTCACACCGGTGTGTCAAACCGAAAAGAAATAACATAATCCTTAATCAAGGACTTTAACTAAAATGTATATAACATGTCACAACTTATTAATTGTTTTCAGAAGCCTTCCATCCTTGGAGAAGAAAGTATGTGTTGTAACTATCATAGGCAAGAACCGTCTAAGTGGATTTACTACAAAAGCATCCATTTTGAATCCAGTTCTTGACAGAGATGTTTTTCTTGTAAGTTCTTTTGGAATATACTCGTTTATAATATCAACTTGATTAACCACACTTGTGCATCCCTTGAAATTCAGATCATCTGGCAATGACAGTTTTGTACAAATAATAACAAAGTAAACACTGAAGGTTGATTACCATATTTGTTTCAAATTTGAGCTATTAAAAGATGGTAATTTTTTTCAGTATATTTTTCAAAATAATTCTGATTATTTATTGTTCCGTCTTTCCCCAATGGTCATTTATTTACATCTAATTATATATAAATTTCTTTTTAGGGTGGCAAATTGGCAAATGCTTTCAGTATTTTCAAAATAATTAACAAAATGTATCCGGTATTGAATTGTTTGGTTTTTTGGGGGTTTTAAGGATTCTGCCAGAATTGTAAACATAATGTAATCATATGCCAAAGGAAGATTGGGGTGGTGATGGTGGTGAGGGCAACTCCCATTTTTTTTGCCAACATCAAGAAAAATTTAATAAATAACACCTGTTCAAACACCTCTTATTATGTCCCCCCCACCCATTTTCACAAATCTGTGGATCCATGTCGGGTAATAGTACTTATACAGATATTTGGAGATTTCATCTGATAATCTTATGCTTCTGACGAAAAAATCTTAAGATTTGCGGAAACACAATATCCTGCTAAATTCATAACCTGTGTACATGTCTGTTATTATTTGTATTCATTCTCTCCCCCTCACAGTCATTTAATTACATTTAATTATGTTTCTTTTCAGGGTTCTGAAAGTTGTGTTGGAAAGCAGATAGACAGGGTATGCTATTTCACTTAAAATAATTATGTGTAATTAGTGTTATGTTATAGCGATTGACATGCACATTCAGAGCAAGCTGTTTTAGCACACGCCTGTCATGGGCACAACTGCCCGCCCCGGCCGGCTCCTCCATCCAGGACAGGAAAGGGTTGGGGTAGGTGGGAGAAGGCACCGCCTGCACTGGCAGGTGCAAGAGAGCACCAGCAGTCCGACTGGGGTCGGTAACAGGCGGGGGAAATTAGTGTATATATATACTGATGGAAAGAAATAAAGGATCACACAGATAACAACAAGAAATAATGACTGCATCAAAAATCAATTCATATTGTCAGAAGTTGACTGGGAACATACAGGCAGCACATTCAACACTACATACATTGAATCCCATATTACAACTGTGTATGAAATATAGACGTTACTATGCTAGTAGTGATTTAAATTTGGTCTACAATTTGATGTGTTTCCTTATTTCTTTCCATCAGTATAAAATAAATCTACATACATTCGAACCTGTAAAACACCTGTTAATTATCAAATATGAGCATGCGCTACTCACTACACTAATCTACTGGTTGCCGCCAGTTACCTTTATTCAAACACTTTTGTAGCCTTCAGTAGTCAGAAGATTAAAAGATTTCTGACTTACCAAAGCTAACCATGTACGCAAAATGCATTGACGGGTTGTGTGGGGGGGGACCTCAAAGTGGCCGTGATGCAGGTTCGACCATACATTGTTTGTTATATATATATATAGAGGTTATTACCAGAGTGTTTTTCGGTATCGTCAATATCATATATTAGGAATAAAAATTGTATTTTGCGAGCATAATACATTATTTTTATTCCTAATATATGATATTGATGATACCGAAATACACAAGGGTAATAATCTCTTTATCATATAATCTCAAGCTTAATACATGTTTTTGTAAACTGTACACGCAACTTTAATTCCAGACCGCCATTACTAGATATTCAAATGACGTAAGAATATGTGTGGCAGTGTATTTTTGAATGGAAATGATGTCAAACTCGAATGACGTCATTTTGGATGTCCTTACATCAAAAAAAAGTTATGCCTAACATTTTTTGTTTTCTGAACGCTGGACAGCTTTCAGTGTCAAATTGCCATTGAAATGTTTTTATTTGATGACTATGAATGCATACGTCAATCATGGAGTGTCACTCAAGTACGTTTGCTTAAATGTCAATAAACCTAGTGCCGAGACCTCGACTAATTTACATCTAATTTGCAAAGTTATCAAACTCTTAAAGTATGTGATCTGAAAAATATCACATACTTTGATTGCACTGAAAATGTAAGATATTATATGATAATTCTATATATCCTGACTATTGATTTCGGAAGTGTGGGTACATGTACATGTACATGTATATGGGTTGGGGGTGCAATTGTTTTGAAGAATAAGACAGTTTTCATCTCCAAAGTTTAGTAACACCTCAACACATTTTAAACCATGACTGTTTTGTGTTTTCTACATGGTTATTGTGACTTCTGATCTGAAGTGAGAGGAAACCTGGTGCTGCCTCATATGACATTCTTACTGAATAGCAGCAAAGGATTTTTATAATTTTATATGCACTCTAACAAAAAGGGCAACACATACTGCAGTTTTTGATTCACCAATCATGGGGAACTGGTTAGGATGGGGTGGGGGGTGGGGGGGATCATGCTGGGTCGGCTAATAACATTGATCCTATGACCCATCATACTATAAGTAATTCATTACCACAAAATCTCCATAATATACAAAAGTATTTTTATTCACAGTGATTTGGTGCAGTAGAAATGTACTGTTTACTTAATTGTATATGTACAGCTATATGTATATGACATAATATGTATGTCTATGTCTATGTGTATACAGTAAAACCCATCTAAACCAAACACCCATTGGACTAAGTAAAACATATGGTTTTAAGAGGTATCCAGTTTAAAAGACTCTGTTCTGTAATGATACATTTATTTGAAAAAGGACCACAAAACGTGTCCCTTTTTGAAAGGTTTCACTGTATAAATTGACATAATATGCATTTATTTCAGGGTGAAATAGAATGTTACTATGACACAGATGCCCAGGTGATCTACTTACATTACCAGTCACTCTCAGATGCCAGCAAGCTTGCCAGCAAGTGTAAACAACTTGTTGATAAATCAATGGTATGATGATTCTTCACATCTTGAAAACCAAATTTTGGTAGCTAAGAAACTCCTAGATTTCTGCTAGTTCCAAAATTTGGAGATTTATTATTACTTTTATTATTAGATTATCTAGCCTTACAAATTACTTTTCCATGGTAAATAAAATAAAATTATTGAAATCTAATTTTTTCTATTATCACATTGCAACCATTTATTTTTATAATTCATAGAACCCCTACATTCCTAGCTTTTCTGTTCTTGTGACTTCATATTAAATATACCAGCCTTAGTGGCTGGTAGGTACTGGGTTCGGATCCCAGTCGAGGCATGGGATTTTTAATCCAGATACCGACTCCAAACCCTGAGTGAGTGCTCCGCAAGGCTTGATGGGTAGGTGTAAACCACTTGCACCGACCAGTGATCCATAACTGGTTCAACAAAGGCCATGATTTGTACTATCCTGCCTGTGGGAAGTGCAAATAAAAGATTCCTTGCTGCCTGTCGTAAAAGAATAGTCTATGTGGCGGGTTTCCTCTAAAAAAAAAAAACAGTGTCAGAATGATCATATGTTTGATGTCCAATAACCGACGATAAGATAAAAAATCAGTGTGCTCTAGTGACGTTGTTAAATAAAACAAACTTTACTTTTTTCATATTAAATAGGTCCACACAAATGAAAATTAAAATACATGTAACTGTGGTAAACAATCAATGTAGCAACATGCCATACACTTTGGTTTGAATGTCTTGATAATATATTATTTGTTAACTTTTTAATTTTATTATTTCTATTATTTTGTTTTCATATAGGACTTGATTTCCTTGTGGCAAGATGAAGACTTCATGTATGCTAAAAGCTTGTTATTTCTGTTCTGTGTATCTCATATTGTTTTGGTAAGTTTAAATTTGTTTTTAAAAATAAAGTGAAACAAGTACAAATGTATATATTTATATGTATATGTATACATGTAGTACCTAAACAAACATCTTTCATGTTGGTAAACATTGTGCCAAATATACCCATGTCCAAATTAGGGTACAAATTATTCAAAAAATTAAGAAGAAAAAACTCCATTTAAAAACAAGAATGAAAAATGCAAATGTGTAGGCTGCACAAAGGAACAGACCCTAGTTTCAGCCCATGAAAAGGCACACTAAGTTTAGTTAATCTACAAGACATTTGTAAGACATTTGGATAAAATTACAATTGAGTGAAACATGAGTCTGACTGAAATGGTGAAATAATCTCTAAAAATAGACTAAAACTCAGCTCCATAACTGTTACTTCTCAGACGCATGTGCATTTTTAAAAATATGAGAAATGAATTTTGTGATATTAAAAACACCAGGATGTCCCTTTAAGTTCCATACTAGTTAAGCAATTTCTTTCTTAGATTAACTTGAACCTTGTGGTAGATTAGTCAACAGAGATCAGTGAAGCATTCCGACTAGTTTGTAGATATGATAAAAACAAAAAATCCAATCAGTATATGAACCTAACTTGGTTCCGTGTTTGTATGAGTTACTTAGCATGCTGTTGAAAAAGAAGCCAGTTAAGTAAGGCCAATAGCCATTGGTTATGGTCACAAGGTTCTGACCAAATTAATACACAATTACACATGTATATGCAATGTAAAGTCCTGACTTGTATTCACTTTACAAACATTTTAAATTTCTTTTCAGCTGTCACATCCTGGTAGTACTTTTGATATTTCTTACGTAAAGCTGTTTAGGACACTGGATACTGTTAGGTATGAACTTTTAACTATTTACTCCTTACACATATTTTATACATGTACATTTATAATTTACATGTACTTTATTCTTTGCTCTTGTAGATAATCTTGAACATAACTTTGCACATCCCCCGCTCCACATTTAGTGTTAGCAATAACCTAAAATTGATTTAATTATATGTTAATAAGTAACCCTGCCCCACAAATTAAACTGTGATACATGTATCAGTAGTAGCATAATGAATAATGTATATTGCAAATACGAAATGATTTTTTTTTCTTCATGCAGCTGTTATTTGATGGACTTAATAACACTGATCTAGTATCATATTAAGTAACCTGCTCACACAAAATGTTGTCAGATTAATAATTGTTTTCAATATTTAAAAAAATTGCAACAAAAAATACTGTGATCAGTCAGTAAATAGAAAACAGTCAGTGGCGGTTCCAGAAAATCCATTTAGGGGGGCCCCAATGACATGAGACGGAATGCCAATGGAACTTTGGGGGAGGTTTGGAGGGGGATCGTAAAAAATATGAATATTAATATATAATAAAATTATAACTATCGCAAAATTTAGAGGGGGCCCGGGCCCCTGGCGCCACCCCCTAGATCTGCCTCTGACAATATTTTTGTTTTAAATGAGAAAAGAATAATAATGTTAGGCTTGTTGTTGGCAGGTCCAAGTTACAACCCTTCATGACCGATGCCCTGCATGGTCTTCCAATCCCCAAAGACTGGCTGGAAGGAGCCCGCCCCTGCTCCCCCCGAGTTCTGTTTATCTTCGGCACACCTACAGTGGATGTTGGCTATGATGATGGTGAATCTCTTGGACTCAGTCGGTCACGGTCACAGGTATTCATTTAAATACATACAGTAGATTGATATTATTATTAAGCTGATAGTTTGTATGGGTTCAGGTCTTTTGCCCCCCCACCCCCGGACATTTGCCACCCCGGACATTTGCCCTTTTGCTTAAAAAATCCTGTCATTTGCCCCCCCCCCCCCCCCCCATCTTCAATTTTTTTTTTATTGTGTAAATTATTCAATATTTTTCTTAAATATTGCAACTGAGATACATGAAGGCATGAATATGTATGTGGCTTCCTTCCATTTATTATGGAAATGAATTAACGAATTACGAAAAATATTTCTAGAATCACACACACGCACCTATCATTGCCAGTGAGCTTTGTTTACAATAACATCAAATATCTGAAAATCATCTAATCTACTTGATAGTCATGACCTCCAAAACTACGGCTTTGATCAAAAGACTAAATGTGGCATTGTGTATATAGGCAGAATAGGATGCATTTAATAATCTCACATCTGATTAATCTATGATTACAAAATTCCCTATAGAACTTGGGAGTCCCAGTCAAATATTAAAAAAACTCACTAATCTGTCCTAGGGGCAAATGGCCAAGGGGCAAATGTCCGGGGGGGCAAATGACCGCAAGCCAGTTTGTATACTAGTGGAAGAAAGAAGTTTGTTTTGTTTAACGACACCACTAGAGCACATAGATATTTTTATACTAGTGAAAGACCGGCCTTGGTGGTTTAGTGATTACGTCATTGGTCTTAAAGTTACACATTACCATTCACTTTGTATGCATTTCAATACAATTTTATGTCAATACATTCTGTGAAAAATGGTACCATGTCGATAAAGGAAGATGTGACTGCTGTTTTTAGGAAGTACAGTCACTAGGTAACTACCATGCAAAAAAATAAAAAATCAATTTAGTTATCCCATCCTTAAGTCAGAGCACTGCCTCATTTTGCTGTTATATAAGTATTTATAAGTATCAGCATTCCACTTGCACAGTAGGCCCATTGAGCTATTTCTCGTTCCAGCACCACGACTGGTATATCAAAGGCTGTGGTATGTGCTATCCTTGCTGCTAATATAGTGGATTTTTTTTCTAAGACTATATGTCAAAAATACCAAATGTTTGACATCCAACAGCCAATGATTAATAAATCAATGTGCTCTAGTGGTGGTGTTAAACACAAACAAACTTTTTCCACTTGTACAGCTATCATTTAGTATCTAGTGGCATGCATTATTCTCATAGGTACCAGTGGTTGTTTGCGAAATTTACATGCCACAAACATAAATAAGGTCTATTTGCGGAAAAACCGCAATATTAACCTGGTTTACAGTATTTTGGCATTGGAAGTAATCTATAAAATTTCTTGCATGAGATTACAATAAGTTACAGATTTCTTTTCGTAAATCATAATCTGGTTATATGTTAACATGCTTATAATCTACTGGCATCAAAATATACTTTTAAGAATCCCACAATGAGGGGGGCAGGACGTAGCCCAGTGGTAAAGCTCTCGCTTAATGCGTGGTCGGTCAGTGGGCCCATTGGGCTATTTTTCGTTCCATCCAGTGCACCATGACTGGTATATCAAAGGCCGTGGTATGTACTACCCTGTCTGTGGGATGGTGCCTATAAAAGATCCCTTGCTGCTAATCTGCTAATCAAAAAGAGTAGCTCATGAAGTGGCGGCAGCGGGTTTCTTCTCTCAATATCTGTGTGGTCCTTAATCATATGTCTGATGCCATATAACCGTAAATAAAAAATAGTGTTGAGTGCGCCATTAAATAAAACATTTCCTTCCTTCCTTCCCACAATGAGGATCATGATAGATGTTTAACATGTTTATAATCCAATATTTGTTCACACTTGCACACACTTTGACTAAGCCAGTCTCTGAAACAAGGATTCTTTTAAATACACTTTTCTACTAATAAAACAACATGTTATATATTATCATTTTTAATCCATGAACCAAACTAATAATTACAAAAACCATTTGCAGAATTCCACCTTTCTCTTTGGAAATGAATGTTTTCCTTACGAAGGATGAACAGCAGTTATTTTGAAATCTTAAGATTTAGTTGCGAATAGTTCATGACTTTTTGTAAATTATAGAAATCATTGTTTAAATTATTTTTTTTCCAGAGGACACCACCTATCAAAAAACTGCAACACAACATTGAAGATCAAATCTACCGCATATTTCGAAAGTCTCGAATCATAACCAACATCAGGTAATTTTTTTATAGCAAAAATTCACAAATTAACACACAAAAAAACCAACAGCTTTGTTGCATATAAAATATTTTATATTCCACTTTGTTCTCGTTATAGTATACATCATGTTTTTCATTTTCACAAGCATTTCAATTTTATCCAGCTATATCCAAAAGAAAAATTGTTTTGAATTATAAGTTGGGTACTCTTAATTCTGTAATACTGCGTATGTTGAAGATTCCACACATTAGAATTCACACACAGTTCCACATATTTGGTAACAGTACGTTTTGTTAACAGCTCCTATATTCACTATTAAACTCCAGGCACAAAACGTTGTTGATGTAGGCTATTTCCTGTGAATTGTTTGGTACGGGGTAAGGGTTTGGACTGCTGATGTTGAAATCCCTCGAGTTGTTGACTGTAGCCTGTATGTTCTCCCTGATCTTGTTTTGATATTGGAAGTACACATTCTGTAGTCCGAGAGCTGCACACTGCGCGTGGAACAAGACACTGGCTCGGCCTGTGTACCCGGTCAGGGACTGAACCATCATCTTCTCTGTCGTGTGATTGATGTAGACATCTGAAAATATAAATAGAGTATGGATGAAATTTATAAAAGATGATCACTGAATTCTTAGTGTATATGTTTTTACCTGTAATAGAAAGATATTTTGAAATTTTTCATTTTTAAACTTTTATGAAATTAAAAAGAAAAAGTAAATAGATTTTTTTTAGAGATTTGATGGAATATTTCTGAACCTAGGTACCATGATGTTCTTACGCAGTCTCCACAAACTAATAGTGAGATATTTTGGAAGTTTCAAATTTTAGAATTTGTATTAAATTAAAAAAAATTAATTAGAACTTTAACATTGAAAATTTAAAATCTCTATGAAAGATCATCTACATGTAACAAAATTGAAAATTAAACAATGGAGCAGCATAGGCCAATAAGCCTTTTCTTAAAATCTTAAACATAACAAAATATGATGGGTGGACATGATAAACACCTGTATTGATTTTAAATAATTAAATATATGCACCTGTTTTTGAAATGTTACACATGATCAAGTACTGTGGTATATAAATACTAATAACAGGTACAAAAAAATTACTATGGTACAAAATGACTTTGGTTCAAAATGACCTAAGTACTATTGTATGAAATGACCAAAGTACAAAAATTACTATGGTATAAAATGAAACAAAATGACCATGGTATGAAATGACTAGATACAATTAGTCATAACCCCAAAACATAAAAAAAAAATTCCTTTTTATGTAATAACAACCATCTGTATTAATTTTCAAATTGAACATGCATTTCACAGTTTTAGTAGGCAACTTCTATGCAAGCACTCGTCTGACAAAATAAAACCTGGGTACATACCGAGCATGTCGATGGTGACTGTTGTCAGATTGTACAGTCGGAGAAGCTTGTGAAGCTGGGCAGAAGACTCGCTGGACTCAAAATTCATCATGAAGATATCTATCAGTTCCAGATCATACATGAATTGATTTTTTTACTTCACAGCCACAGAACGTTTTCCTTCTAGTCACCGGGTGCACTGTTATTGCATTGTCAGTAAGCCATCACAGATATAAACTTTTTACACAAATAACAAAGAAAGTCATTATTAAACAACAATCACATAGGCTGTCCTGTTACCCAACTCGATATCATCTGCATGCAAAAAAATAACCTCAATCTTTAACAATAGTTGAGACTGTTGGCAGACTCCTTTCCCATTCTGTTAACAAAAATAAAGGGATTGAAACTTGGGTATCAGCATTTAGAACAATTACATATAGGTTAAATAATTTGAAGTTTGGCTTGAATTACTGGATAAAAAAAATATTCTTTTTTCTAACCTACTTTGAACTGCTCAAGTATCCAGTGAATGTTGGATGTAAAACTTGTAAAAGTCTGATCACAAGACTAAGTAATGAAAATTGAGGCATAAGTGCTTGTTGTATTGCATCAAGTGTTGACCACAATTGAGATAATGTCTTATGGTAAAGAGATTATGCAGTGAAGATAATGATAGGCCAAACCACTATTTGATGTTAGTTCTAGAGTAGGTACACCAAGTCCCAGTTCCAATGTTGGATGTTGCTATTTAGCAGAGAACATTAAGTATTATGAAGGAAACCTATACAAATCAGCTGTCGGTGTTGATAAAGCAATTAACAGCTTCTTAAGTGTTCACGGTGTAAGGTGTTGTTTAAGTAATTAGTGGCCATTAAGGTAATTAAGAAAGTGCAAGAGGTTAAAAGAGATTACTTTTGTTTTATGTATTTCACAGTTTGGACAAATACTTGTAGTTTAGGTCAGAAGGTTTATTTTGCAATGGTTTGTTACATTCTGGGGTGAAATTTTTGTTTATAAGAATGCAATTATGCACTGATCTGTGACATCAGTGACTCTCACTAACCAGTGGTAAAGCGCTCACTTGATGCACAGTCGGTTTGGGATCGATCCGTGTCTATTTCTCATTCCAGCCAGTGCACCACGACTGGTATATCAAAGATGGTGGTATGTGCTATCCTGTCGGTGGGGAAAGTGCATATAAAAGATCCCATGCTTCATAAGAAAAAATGTAGCAGGTTTCCTCTGATGAATATATGTCAAAATTACCAAATGTTTAACATCCAATAGCCGATGATTAATGAATCAGTGTGCTCTAGTGGTGACATTAAGCAAACCAAACTTTTTGATCTGTGACGTCACCATGGGAGGTTGGAACTTGGAACCACTGTTATGATGTAAACACATCACCTACAAGTTGCTGATATAAACATGTGCTGGTGGATCAGCAGTTCTGTCCTGTATGGGTATACCCAGTCTGTTGTCAGAGGATGAAATTCATGTTTTTTATGAACTGTCTGTTATATGAGGCTCATCATTTTAATTTATATCAACATGCACAATTATTATGTTTCAAATTTTTTATGTTGTTACTTGATTTAGAACAGTCATGTGCTTTAATGTCAGAAAAAACCACCTTGCATTTTTAATTGCTCAAACCTGTTTTTGTATTTTATGTCATAAAGACTTTTTATATCCAGAATAATGTTATGTTTTATTGTACATACCTGCATAAATTTTAATTGTATATTCTCTCATAATTCCCGAATGGCTTATGTACTTTTATGTTGTTTTAATAAACATTTTACATATTTTATGCATGTAATGTGAGATGTTAATAAATTAGCTGTCTGTTTGTGTCTGTTTGTGTTTGTGTTTCTGTGTCTGTCTGTCTTCAAGCTGTTTTGTTTTTTGTTTGTTTCAGCAATAATTCCCTGTTTGCCGTCCCGGCCAATCAAGAGTTTGTTTTCGTAAACTGCCGGAGTTCAGAGGTTGCTGATCCTGTGGGAATGTATCTTCAGCAGCTGAAGAGTTACAGTGTCAGTGGCAAAGACTCAGGTACATTTTGGAGAAGCTTAAGGATGTTAAATAATCTCAAAGATGCCAAATATTAAGGATTAATAAAAAAAAAAAAAAACCCATTTGTTGAGCAGACGTCATTCTTCACTTATGAGGGGTGGGATGTAGCCCAGTGGTAAAGTGCTCGATTGATACACGGTCAGTCTAGGATTGATCCCTGTTGGTGGGCTCATTGGGCTATTTCTTGTTCCAGCCAGTGCACCATGACTGGTATATCAAAGGCTGTGGTATGGGCTATCCTGTCTGTGGGATGGTGCATATAAAAGATGCCTTGCTACTAATGGAAACATGTAGCGGGTTTCATCTCTAAGACTATATGTCCGAATTACCAAGTGTTTTGACATCCAATAGCCAATGACTAGTGGATCAATGTGCTCTAGTGGTGTCGTTAAACAAAACAAACTAATTTTTTAACTTTTCTTCACTTATGCTATTTTATTTATATCTTGACCAATGTTTTTATAAATTGCATATAAAAATAAAACATTTTTGTTATTTTATTGTTTCTAACCCCATCCCCCCATCCCCCATTCCCTCCTCCAAAAACAAAGGAATGTTTGTTTAATGACAGCTCAATACATTGTTTAAATATAAGTGATTATTATGTGCCTGAGACTAAAGAAAACAATATACTAGATCTTCATCACTGCATGTGTCAAATTCTCCTCCCAGCATCACCTTGTTTTGTTGGTGGTTTTTTTTTTTTTTTTACAGTTTTTATGAAAATATTTCTTTTACATCAATCAGTTATAATCATTTTAAAAATGTGATTTATGTTTGCTTTTTGATCCATAAATACAATTGAAGATAGACTGATTCACAACTAGCATTGCTGTTAACTATTTTTGTATTTTAGTAGGATAGTGGGGGAACAAAAGAAGAAGACATTTTCAGTGAAGATAATCTAATGATTGTTTCTTTAATATATGGTTATTATCACATTTGATACAGTTAAAGATAGATGACACCTGCCATCACCACATGACCAATGCCATTCTTATTTTCAATTAGTATGTCATCAAAGCAAGTAGCTGACAGTGTGCAAAATCTACTTTAAATTTCAGAATCTCCCAAAAGCAGAAGTTATCTGACAAACCGGAGATTCAATCATGGGGTAGGATCTGGAGATGGGCCAAGGTCGCCCATTTCTTCAAGGTCATCTGAGCAGAGTTTCAAAGAGTTTCTGCTTCAGCACATTGAGCTGGCCTTCGTTAAGGGGTTCGATGACAATGTGGGAAGAAATCCTCTTCGTTCAGTCTTTGAGGTAAGTTTGGGTTTCTTTGAACATTTACTAATAGAATAATATAGATTGTTGTAAGGAGGTAGATATTAATTTTATTGTATAAATATTTGAATGTTTGAATGTGTGTGCGAGTGTGTGTGTATGTGTGCATGCACGTGTGAGAGTATCTAGGTAAATTCATGTTATAGTTTTTATATACGGTTTAAACTGTTATTTAACAATTTGCAAAGTCTAAATTAAAGATTGTGTATGAGAAAGGAAGAGAGAAAGAGAGGCAGCAGAGTGGGTAGGAAGGGAAGGAGAGAGCACTTTGTTTATACATGTATTATATGTTTATGATTTTGACATGAAATAGCTATTCCTCTTAAATTAATAAATATGGAGTTCAGTTATTTTAAATCATGACGTGTAACCGGTTCTTAATGGCATGTTTAATTTTACATATTACATTTGATAACATTATTTCACACACATTTGTAACATTTTTCAGATGGTGTCATGTGAGGTGTGGTTCTCAGTGGCCACGACTCTACACAAGTTCTTCTTCACAGACACTCCAGAGGTCAAAGTTCAAACCCATTTTAATTTACTTGGATCTCTGATCAGTACAGATGTCCGTTTTTCAGAAAAGTGAGTTTAGCCTTTGATTTTTTTCTTATCTTTATACTGTATTAGCAGCATTGTTCAGTATTAGCAGTATTGTTCTGTATTAGCAGTATTGTTCTGTATTAGCAATCTAGATATTGTTGCTAGATCTGTTTAGTTAATGTGCTGGTAGAAATATTTCAAATTTAAAAGTTTATTATGCTTCTCTCTTTCTTTCTTTTTTAAGTATTGTTAATTTTTTAAATGTCTATTTCTGTCTTCTTACTGACTGTGTATTAATATTTTTAATGTGATATGAGAAAGAGAGAGTTAAAATATCAGAATATGAGAAAATTCAATGTGAAATGTAGTTTTATATTAAAAAAAAAGTTTTTCTCTATTAAAGCATATTCATTTTAACATACTGCTGATTTTGATCAGAACAGATGCTAGATGATGTCATTTTTATCCCAGGGCTCGACCGTAGCAGTAGCCCGGCGTGTTTTGGCTACCAATTTCCTCCTCGGACTACCAGATATCTAAACCTGGTAGTCTGCTGGGCTACTAGCTTTTTTGTACATCCAGTTACTCCGCAATAAGACATTTGAACATCTAAAAAAACCCCACCTAAAACAACATGTTTAAATAAAAATAAATGATTTTGCTTTTATCTCTCTTTTTTAAAACTTATTAAAATTATGGGGCTACCAATTTTTACTGAGGGCTTTCAGATTTCATGACCTGGTAGCCCAGATACTACCATTAAAAAATATTACGGTCGAGTCCTGTTATCCCTGTGGCATTTTCATTAAACATTCATTCATTGATTTCTTTTCTGTTTATCACAGTCGCTGCAACAAGATTCTACCTCTGGCTGAAAATGCCTATCAGCAGGATTTGCCACAGCATTATATCACCGAATATCATTACTCAAAGGTAAATTTTCCTTCACCCACTACTGTAGTAAACTGAATTAGTATTATGACTATGTATGGAGTCTCTTTAATATGAATTGTGCATTTCATTTCAACTTATTTTCGTGCTTATATCCAATTAAGGTTCAAGCACGCTGTCCTGGGAACACACCTCAGCTATTTGGGTTGTCTGTCCAGGACAGTGGGTTAATTGTTAATTGTTAGTGGTTAGTGAGAGAGAAGAGGGTGTAGTGGCCTTACACCTACCCATCGATCCCTGTCGGTGGGCCCATTGGGCTATTTCTCATTCCAGCCAGTGCACCATAACTGGTATATCAATGGCTGTGGTATGTATTACCCTGTCTGGGATGTGCATATAAAAGATCCCTTGCTGCTAATCGAAAAGAATAGCATATGAAGTGGTGACAGTGGGTTTCCTCTCTCAATATCTATGTGGTCTTTAACCATATGTCTGACATAACCATAAATAAAATGTGTTGAGTGCGTCGTTAAATAAAACATTTCCTTCGCTTGAGTAATGACTGAGATATGTCACTCAAATTAAACTAAATTGACAATCCAGATAACAATGTTTTATTCATATTCGCATTACTACTAAACAGGTATATAGGGCTTCGAATGAATAACTACGCATTTTGTCATAGATTACAACTAATATTGTTAGTAGAATGATGGAAATACGTAATGAATAGGTTTCAGTCCAGCTCATTTTATCTGAACATCGCCCCAAATTTTTTGTGAAGATTTTTGCCAAGACTGGGAGGGTAATTGACGTCAATTAACCCCCCCCCCCCCCCATCTTGTATACTTATGTCATTAAACAAAAATTCTCTTCATTTTTTTCATTTCAGCTAGCCCAGGCTAAGCGTGTGTTTGCTCAGTTTGCGCGAGGTCCGGCATATGAGAAGTACCTGAAGCAGCTGGAAGAGTCGTGTGAGGAATGGTGGAAGTCAGGTCACCGGCAGTGTGAGGAGACCAGTCTCACGGGCAACCTCTGTCTTAACCATGTTAGTCTTTACTCTGTCTTAACCATGTTAGTCTTTACTCTGTCTTAACCATGTTAGTCTTAACACTGTCTTAACCCTGTTAGTTAACTACATTATCTTTACACCTGGTCACCAGCAGTGTGAGGAGACCAGTCTCACGGGCAACCTCTGTCTTAACCATGTTAGTCTTTACTCTGTCTTAACCCTGTTAGTCTTTACTCTGTCTTAACCCTGTTTGTCTTTACTCTGTCTTAACCCTGTTAGTCTTTACTCTTGTCTTAACCCTGTTAGTCTTTACTCTGTCTTAACCATGTTAGTCTTTAATCTGTCTTAACCATGTTAGTCTTTACTCTGTCTTAACCCTGTTAGTCTTTACTCTGTCTTAACCCTGTTAGTCTTTACTCTGTCTTAACCATGTTAGTCTTTACTCTGTCTTAACCATGTTAGTCTTTACTCTGTCTTAACCATGTTAGTCTTTACTCTGTCTTAACCATGTTAGTCTTTACTCTTGTCTTAACCCTGTTAGTCTTTACTCTGTCTTAACCATGTTAGTCTTTACTCTGTCTTAACCCTGTTAGTCTTTACTCTGTCTTAACCCTGTTAGTTAACTACATCATCTTTAAACTCGGTCACCCACAGTGTGAGGAGCCAGTCTCACGGGCATCCTCTGTCTTAACAATTTTAGTCTTTACTCTGTCTTAACCATGTTAGTCTTTACTCTGTCTTAACCCTGTTAGTCTTTACTCTGTCTTAACCCTGTATTAATCTAGTTGAACATCCTCATTATCATTTATCTTCAAACACTGTCATAATCCAGTTAGTCAACCTCAATATATTTTAGTTTTGACACACAATAATAATTCTGTTAGTCAACCTCACTATCTTTTAGCCTTGACATTGTCATGATCCAGTTAGTCAACCTCATTGTCTTTTAGTCTTAACACTGTCATAATCATGTTAGTCAACCTCATTATCTTTTAGTCTTGACACTGTCATAATCACATTAGTCAACCTCATTATCTTTTAGTCTCGACACTGTCATAATCACATTAGTCAACCTCATTATCTTTTAGTCTTGGCACTGTCATAATCACATTAGTCAACCTCATTGTCTTTTAGTCTCGATACTGTGTCATAATCACATTAGTAAACTTCATTATCTTTTAGTCTCGACACTATCATAATCACATTAGTCAACCTCATTATCTTTTAGTCTCGACACTGTCATAATCACATTAGTCAACCTCATTATCTTTTAGTCTCGACACTGTGTCATAATCACATTAGTCAACCTCATTATCTTTTAGTCTTGACACTGTGTCATAATCACATTAGTCAACCTCATTATCTTTTAGTCTTGACACTGTGTCATAATCACGTTAGTCAACCTTATTATCTTTTAGTCTTGACACTGTCATAATCACATTAGTCAACCTCATTATCTTTTAGTCTTGACACTGTCATAATCACATTAGTCAACCTCATTATCTTTTAGTCTTGACACTGTCATAATCCAGTTAGTCAACCTCATTATTTATAGGTTGACACTGTCATAATCTGGTTAGTCAACCTTATTATCTTTTAATGGTTATCTTCCCATTTGTTACACGTCCCATTTGTTACACATCTTATAAGTAACGGTTGAGTGTACAGCCAATTCTATTCTTTCTACCTCGTAGGTAATAATGGAATTAACATGTATCAAGACATAAGAGAAACAACCTAAATGCATTTTAGTTTAATAAAATAACACATGTGAATGTTCCATCCGGCTTAACTCCACCTTGGTTATTGTTACAAGTCCCACTATGAAATTCTATGAATTCTCCCTGGACACAGAATTGGAATGCAAACTGACTAACTTGAAGATGCGATTGCTTGCTTACTGCCCTGAAATATTTTACAGTTGTAGAAATACACAGCATTAATAAGTGACAGTGCACTGTCAGTACCAAAAGTACCCATATCTCACAATGCTTCTTCCTCCGAGGTTGTTACTGGATCAACACATTTCACAATTCCAATACCTGTTGAATTCAGTATTTTAATTTTTGCATCCATTGTTGCCCTAAAATCATGAAATATAGAACATTTTTCATCCATGGAGTACAAATATTAACATTTGGTGAATTTTTAAAGAAAATCTGTTGCCACATTCAAGTTTCATTTAGCTAAAAAGCACAAATGGCAGTATCTTAATAAACAGACGATTTTTTAATTAGTGTTTTGGTAAATTAGTAATGAAATATATTTGCCAAATTCAACTTTAATTCACATTTGGTAATTAGATGAGTGACATCTTAAACCCTGCTTGTACTCATCACACAGATACTGCCAAATATAGCCTATAACATGAAATGGTGGCCATCTTGAATTTCTCAAAACGCTCAATGATGACTGAGGTTCATCAACCGGATTCTGAAATGGGACACCCTGGGTTACACAAATCAACAATAAAAGAAACTATATACAAAATTTCCAGATTCAGTTCAAAAATGGCATTTAGCTGCCGAACGTAAATACCTATACAAAGATGTTTTAGTGAGTGTGTTGGATAGACAGCACCATCGTGATGTCACACTTTGCACACAGATCTACATGTACACATACAGAAATTCTGCAGTTATTTCAGTTGGCAATGGAGCTTAGGTCGGACAAACACATATTGTTTTTCACTACTTTTAGTTCCATGTTACAGGTACCAACTGTTGAAGAAATTTGTACGAACATTGTATCACTGTGTTTTGTTTGGCTGTCTTAGTAGGAATTCTTCCGTATTGCAAGTCAGTGATTTCTTATGATTTTTACCTAGGCAACTGATTATTTGATCACATGAATTATGTTTGCTTAACCAGTGAGTAACCTAATTGTAAGACATGTATACTTAGTCTACTGTTCTGGGCTCCATTTTACAAACTGATCTTAGTGCTAAGGTCACCTTAAGTTCATAACATAGTTAATTATGTACTTAAGGTGATCTTAGTACTAAGATTGTTTCATAACACAGGACCCAGTGGCCTAATTCACTAAACTCTCGCAACTTTGCGATCTCACAATGCAATGCTAGAAGACTGGCAAAGAGGATGCTTTGTTGTCTAGCAGAGCCTAAGAGACCTTTGTGAGTTAGGCCCCAGAACTATAGTGACATTCCATATGCATTTTATACAAATTAATTTTGCAAATGATATACTATATTTAAAGTGTCCAAAATCAGTCTTGAAAATGTTTTGAAATATTTAGTGATGTTAATTTTAAAAAGGTTCACGTGAAATATTGTGCCCTCAGGGGACAATATTTCAAAATCTTAGGTAACCGGAAGTCAGTTCACGTGAGTTTTACTTAGATAACCGATTGTTCAGTTATGTGAATATAGTTCTCGTAACCGATAAGTTAGGCCTACCTAATCCTAAAACACTTGAACTACGGTTCTGTGCTACATTGGTAGTTTAAATGTATTTAAAAACATAAACTGATTTTTACTTTCATTTCTGATATATATTTAATTTTTAATTTTAGAAAGTAATTGTTCACCACATAACCGATTGGCGGTTCTTGTGATTTTAAAGTTGCGTAACTGACATGCGAACAGAACAACAGTTCTCGTGAAATACTGTGCCCTGTGCTTTGATTGTATACTTTTGTGTGTTTTTTTAGTTGCATCGCTTACCTGAAGATGGTGAAAATGATGAAAACAACCACCTTCCGGTGATGACTCACTCTAGTCAGATCAAAACTAAAGCAGCCTGTAACTGTGGACAGAAGCAAGCCGATAAAGATGACCCATTTGATCACAAGGTATACTACACTGTCATTCAATAAACTGAGGGGGAGGGATTTAACTCAGTTAGTTGAGTGCTCGCTTGAGGTGCTTGCGTCACAGGGTCGAACAAACTCGGTGGATTCATTCAGTTGATTGGGTTTTTCTCATTCCAGCCAGTGCACCAGAACTGAACAAAGTCCGTGGTATGTGCTTTCCTGTCTGTGGGAAAGTGTATATAAAAGATCCCCTTCCGTATTAGGAAAAATGTAGTGGATTTCCCCTGATGACTACAAGTCAGAATAATTATATGTTTGACATTTAATAGCCAATGATTAATTGATCCATGGGTTTCAGTGGTGTTAAACAAAGCAAACTTCAATAAACTGAATAAATGTCTTGTCTCTATACTGCACTGTGTTATGTATCAGGTGTCATATAGCATCGACTTTTCACGTAATATCTTTGGTGGTTTAGTAAGCTAAAGTTTGTTATGTCTAATGACACCACTAAAGCACTGATTTATTTACTGGATGTCAGACATTTGGTAATTTTGATACATAGTTTTAGAGAGGAAACCTGCTATGTCTTTTTCCATTAGTAGCAATGGATCTTTTATAATATGCACCATCCCACAGACAGGATAGCACATACCACGACGTTTGATCACAAGGTATACCACACTGTCATTCAATAAACTGAGGGGGCGGGATTTAACTCAGTCGGTTGAGTGCTCACTTGAGGTGCTTGCGTTACAGGGTCGAACAAACTCGGTGGTGCTCTGGCTGGAACCAAAAATAGACCAATGGGTCCGCCAACTGGGATTGATCCTAAACAGACCACACATCGGGCTAGTGCTTTACAACTGGGCTATGTCTCACCCCTAGGTTTAGTGAGATTAGTCCTCTTAACAAATACACAGCTAATCAAGCTATGTCAGGATTCTTACACCTCCTGGAAATCCTGGAATGTCCTTCAATTTTTTATTTTAAAATCCAGGCCTGGAATGTCCTAGAAAAAGCATTAAATTTTATTGTGTCCTGCAAATTTAGACCAAAAATTCAGTAGTAATTTTTTTTTGCATCTTTACTTTTGTTGTTCTCATAACAATTTGTTATAAAAAAAACATTTATTGATTGAACATTTCATGTCCTGTAAAACAAAATAAAAAAATGTACTGGAAATGTCCTTGAATGTTATAGTTTTTGAAGTGTCAGAACCCTGTATGTGCGTCTACTAATAAGAGTTATAGACACATAATATGTACATTTGTCAACACTGAATTACTGCGACTCTTCGGAATACGAGTGGATGGAAAATAAGCAACCTCAGCACCCAATCCTTTGTTCCACAACTGTTAATTGGAGGTTGATCTTATTCTGATCTGAGAAGTGAGACTGATATGTGCTATTTTGTAGAATATTGAACTGCAATCAGCAAGCAAACAGAATAAAACGTATGTTGTTTTTCTTTTGCAGTATGCTAATTTTGGTTTCTACCAGACACTAGAGGAGTCATGCTGTGGGAAGCTGAAGCATGTTGAGTTTCCCGTTTTTAACCCGAGCACCAGCGACGTGAGAGCTGGACAAGTGTCCTCGACACCACACACAAAACTATCAGCAAGGGACAGCGGCAAGTTGGATATGACCGCCCCCATCACGTCCAGCCTCAGTTTGGCACTCAGTCTAGGTATGAGTGAATGTCTGTCTGTCTGACTGTCTGTCTGTGTGTCTGTCTGTCTGTCTGTCTGTCTGTCTGTGTCTGTCTCTCTCTCTGTCTGTCTGTCTGTGTCTGCCCTGCCCTGCCCTGCCCTGCCCTGCCCTGCCCTGCCCTGCCCTGCCCTGCCCTGCCCTGCCCTGCCCTGCCCTTCCCTGCCCTGCCCTGCTGCACGGAATTCCATATGTCTGTCTGATGCTGTCACAACTGTACATTGCTGAGAATGGAGTTTGAATGAAGGTCAATAGTGAGAAATTTGGTTTGAATCTCATAAGAAAAAAAGATTAAAATAATCTCTTCATGCATGTGGTTAAGATGTATGCATTTCTATGCAGTAAATTCAAAGTATGTAGTAAAATTAAATTTCTTTGTCTCTAGGTCAGTCTGGCGGCAGTGACCTCTATGGACATAGAAGTCCGAGTAGTCCGAATCCAGAACAGAGTGAGATGCTAGAAACCAGCCAAACAGCCACAGTTACCGAATCAGTTATATCGGACACAGGTGAACTAGATTATAAAAAAATATGTCCAGTAGCAACATGGGTTTTTAAAAAAAACTTCTTAGTTATTCTATGATGCCAAATTAAATCTGAAGCCATCCTTAAAAAATATGTGGATCACAGTAACTCCACATACCATATCACTTTAAGTTAGCAGTTTTTAATTTTTTATTATTATTATTTTGAATATTGAATAATAGAATTATCGCTTGAAAAATAAATATTGAGTGGATAAGTCAAGTTACTAGCAAGTCATGCTTTACCAGATAAAGGTGTATGAAATTTGAAGACCCCCAACCACTATTGTCCGAACCAAATTGTTAACAACTACAAAAATTTACTCTCCTACCTTTAATTGCCGTTAGATTTCCTCCAAAGTTTATCCAAACACCAATCATAAAAAACCCACTACAAATATACAGATTCCACACACGAGACTGCAACGATTTTGCCAATATTGTCTTTGCTGAGATTGCATAGGGAAAAATACATGCAGTTTTCTGCCGTCTGCCATGTTGCTTGTTTATGGAATACTCTTCAAGAGGGGTGAAAGCCTCCAAAGTATGTGACACAATTACTGTGAAATCGATGATCTCTAGTGGTATCTTTAAAATAATAATAATAATAATAATAATAAAAATTAATAATATGACGTCATCACGTTTGCTTTTATATCATAACAATAACATGTTATGATGTTGTTAGATTAAGTCCTATCCTTTCACCCCTCTTGAAGAATATTCCATAAAAAGTCAAAATGGCAGCTAATACAAAATCACATGCTTTTTTCCCTATGCGCTCTCAGCGAAGTCGATATAGGTGACATGGTTATCATCTGGTATGTGGAATCTGTGTCATTGTAATGGTTTTTTCAAGATTTGTGTCTGGACAAACTTTGGAGGAAATCTAACAGCAATTAAAGGTAGGAGAGTAATTTTTCGTAGTTGTTAACAATTTGGTTCGGACAATAAGGAATTAGAATGTTCAGGGCAAAGACAAAATTTTACCTTTAAAATTTTTATTACAGTAGAAATTCTTCTGATTTATCCTCCCCTCCACCACCAATAAAGTGCCATTTCATATGCCTATATTTACAAATTATTATAAAAAATGTTTTTTTTTTTTTTTTTTATCAAACATTCATTACTAGTACTGACTAAACAAATTCCACGTATTAGAGAACTCTTAAATGAGCTGTGTCATACACCCACTTGCCTGCATTTGTCATTATTAGTCATATTCGTTTTGTATGAAGTAAGTCTAGACATTTAAAATCATAAATATTCAAATATTTTCAGAGATCCACCATTCAGCATTCCGTCAGCACTCTACAACGGAGTACCTGCCCGGTATGATTCACTCAGAATCACCTGGAGGTCTTCTACCACTGTTTCCATCGTGGTCTTTATGCTGCATAGGGAAGTCAACTCTGTATTCACACATACATGGTATGGTATAAAAATCAGTTTTAAGATTAAATTAACAGGGCTTCTAGAATTTTGTAAAAATTCACTAGCCACGGGATTGGTGATTTTAAAAATGTACTAGCCATGATTAAAAATTCAATAGCCCTACTTTAAATAAATACAATTTTACTAATAGTAATAATCAGATATGTCACTTAAAGAGGGAGGTTGAGCTTACAAATCAGATTGGGTGGAAAGAAGGGTCAGGATATTCACATTTACGAAATATGTAAATGCAGCATTTGACGAGGTTTTGTTTCCACTAGCTGTCGGGCTAGTTATAGTAATTATTTACTAGCCCAACACTGAATAGCGCTGTCCATGGGAGTGGGGCTACCATAATCTAGAAGCTCTGAAATTATATAACTGAAAATACTGGAAAAACAGAAACATAGTGTAACAGTAATAATCTTTGAAGTTATCACACATATACCTATTATTTAACAAAATATGTCTCCTTCATTAATGCTTTTCTACAAGTGCAACTGGTCATTGGCAAAGTTTATTGTATTTGGGTATTATATTATATCAGTTTTTAATCAGTTTCAGTTATGAATTAATTACTAAAAAGACACATTTTATAAAGTAGTCTTTATCATTCATGTATATTAACATGGTCACAAAGAAGAATACTGTAAGGTGATGATTCGAGGCTCCCCAACCCTGACATGACCTATTTTCTGAGGATAATAAACAATTTGAAACCCCCCCACAAAAAACCAACAGTTACAGTAATTTTGAGAATGTTATTCTGTGTTTAAGACTAGCTGGAGTCTGTTTAGGTTTGTTTTCTCTCTACTGGGTTTCTCATAGGTTTGTTATCATTTTGCCCATATTTTCTTTTATAGGTTTTGATTTACCAGGATTTTTGGCTGGCAGTAATTTCTTGTTACCATGGGATATTACACTGCAAGCTGTGAAAGAAAAATGGCCGACAGTTGGGGAGACAGCCGGTAAAAAGGGACGACAACGAAGAGTTCCCCAAAAAGGTATGGTTCAACAATGTATGAGACTGCTTTTAAAATTTTGTTACATATCCGTTTCAGTTACATACAGAAAATCATGATATTAAATGCAATCAAATTGGTGATGTGACAAATGCAACCAATGTATCGACACAATAATTACTTGATGCATTCAGTTTTCTGTTATCAATAAAATATGAAAAAAGGACACCCAACAAAATAGATGTTTTAAAATGCAAGCACTGTTTTATATTGTTTTAATAGATAGTAATAATGTTAACATATAAGTAAAGATATGTGTAAAAGAAGTGCTTTGTGAACAACAGTGGTCCATGAGTTAGTGTTGTACACATGAAGATAAATTATTAAAATATTAGAGTCCCAACGTGATCCGATTTAGACAGATTTCACTGGACTATATTAGCTTCACATGGATCATTGCTATGCTAATTTGAGTAAGCTCCTCAATAAACTGTATAGCCATCAGCTGTTAGGATTGTACTAAAGATGGGTCGTATTATGGTATGGCGCTGTCCATCCGTCTGTTAACTTTTTCTTGTCCGGACCATATCTTGTATACAGATGCATACAGGACCATCAAACCTCACTTGTAGGAACAACTTGGGATGGCGGTTTGTCACATACTATTACTGTGACCTACTTTTCATGGTCTACTGCATATAACAGTAACGTCCCACCCCTGCTTAGAATGAATTGACATGATTTCCTATTTTGATATAAAAGAATCATAATTTTGTTTAGAATAAGTTTACATGATTTCTTATTTTGAGATAAAAATTCACAATTTTGCTTAAAGAAGTGACTAATGTCGAGCGTTGATGTGTTTCAGAAATTGGTGAAGTGACAGTTCGAGCATTTCTAGGAATGGAGTACGAATGTCCTCGAGGTCACAGGTTCTTCTGTAGTGGTCCCGAAAAGATCATCAAGGTGTCCAGTGCCAGCACCGTCAAGGTACAATTATTTAAAGTACAATATATTACATATATTACATATATTCTGTAATACTGTGTTTAACTAGTACCACAAGTCCACATTGTACAATTTAATGTTTGTAATTAGGAGAGGGCCTCGTAAGTTGGATAACTTGTGCCCAATCCTTTTGTATTAGGTACTTTAATAATAAAAAAAACATTTACGATAAAATCCTTAGCGTCAGTAGTTTTGGAGTAGTTTCCCTTGGCTTAGAATATTTTTGTTCATATTCATACACCAACTTGTATAGATTTTGTTTTGGTTTGTATGGGGTGCAGAAAGTTTAACTTTCTAGTCTGCCTGCCAATTACTAGTTTTACCCTGCCCCTGTCTTGATTTACCTGTTGTATCAATGATTCATGATGTTATATCCCTTGTTATTTTCTGTGCTGAAAATCTGAAGCTGTTAGTGTTTGAATGCTGGTTATTTTGTCATTTGATAGCTTCTGACATGGGGGAGGGCATTAAGCATACCAGACAGGGGAGAGTGCTGGAGCAAAACCTCAAATTCGGGCAAAAAGTATACAGATATTCGGGCAAAATGTGCTAATCCCCGAGTCCTTTTTATCACGTAATTCCATCATTCTACCCTGTCCCTCTACAATAATGGGAGCCCATACACTGATATGGGGTGTGAAGGAGGTCACAAAAAATTCAACTTGACATGGGTTCACAAAAAATTCAACTTGACATAATTCAGTTAATAACTATTTGGCTGGTCGTTGTAGTTTGAAGTAACTGGTATAGGTCACTTAAGTTTCTTACATATACATGTATTCACAAAATGTTAAGAAATTCACACTATTACATATTTATTTATCAATGTTGTAACTTGAGTACATATTCTTCAGGACAATGCCACGAAGCTCTTATCGTTGGATATGCCACTATACTGTCCGTGTCATTGCAGGTAAGATGTCTTTGTGCATATTTATATGGCCACTTGAATACACGCATAATAATAAAAGGCACAAAGTTGTCTAAAATCACTAATTTCAGTTCTTCTAGCGTATACTTTTTCTGTTTTGCATATTATGCATTTTGAGCTACTAATAGCATACAGTGAACCAGAATTTTTTTGAATTTTGCCAAAGTTAATAATTTAAGCAAGACATTTTAACTAATGTGTAAATTTAATGGTACAAAAGCTGTAATAACTGGAAGTATTTTACACTACCTTCAACTGTATTGTATGCTTTGTTTCTAACGTAACTTGAGAAATGATACGCAGCTATGACTCTTCTACATGGAGACACCATCTCTCAGTAATATTCAAGTTAGCTATGTGCTTTTTTTTAATTGTATTTTGGACATTACAAACATGGATGATGATGAGATGAATGGTGAAGCCGCAGTATTTCCATTTTGGTATGGGACTACTTGACAGGTCTGTACTCTACGCTTGTGTTAGCTATTTACCTAACTCTTGTTGTGTTTTATCACTGGAGTAATTAAGAAATTAAAAAAGAATTAATCTACTTTTAAAAACAATTTAATGAAATATAAAACTGTTTTAAGTGATATTTAATTCATTTTAATATTTTTTTCAAGAAGCACAAAAGGCTACATTGCACAGTTGATGCGTGTTTACATAGTAACTCCAGAGAGTTCGGTGAAGATTATGCTGAAGCCCGTCGTCCAGCCATCCATATCGTCGAGTCCTCTGTTTGAACCAGGGAACGATGGTCCCCTTGAACTCTCACAGGGAAGTGTGTGGGTGCTCAGGTTGCCGTATCCTTTCAAAACATTACCGAGGATATACGTCCTCAGGGTTCCAAACTTTTCTTGGGGAAATACAAATCCTTTACCTTGGTTTTTTTTTTTTTTTTTTTTTTTTTTTTTTTTTTTTTTTTTTTTGTATACTTGTGCCAGATTTATAGCCTTTCCTCTTAACCTCCCATGGGCTTAATGAATACTGTTCAATAATTATTATTAATTTTAGACCAGCCCATCTAAATTTGCACCAAAATTGTATTATACTAATAATTTATATAGGTTAGGAACGTTAATATTTTTCTTTAAGGGCGCAGCCAAAATTTATAAACCCCAATTTTCCCCTTTTTTATACTTTTGGTGTTAATATTCAAAAATTCAAAATTGACCGTATTTGTTAGGTTATCCCTATCCCGAGGCAGACCCCCGATCCTATCAGAGGTCGGACTCTGGATAGGCGTGTTCGAAACCATAGTTGTGTATGGACACATTTTAAACCAGTTACTAAGCTAAGCTTGGTTAGTGGGTTTTTTCATATTTCATAATTGGTCAAAAACTTATGTAATGTCCTGTCTGGAGAAAACCCTTTTTTTGTACCCCTATCATATTAAAAAGTAACGGTCTCACTACATAGATGCCACTGTTATTGGAATCTATAATCAAACTTCAAATAAAGATTGCTACTAGAACAAGTTGCCATTGGCACTAACAACCATTTCCAATATATTTTATCTTAATTTATTTTCACTCCAAAGTTGAGAATTTTTTGCCACACGATCCCATCTTGTAGAATCGGTCCTTACAGGTGATGTTAGATTCGGATTCATCCTGTCCAGCCTTTTCACTGGACACACATGTCCCAAAAAGGTAAATTCAAAATATTGCAAAATCTAGTCCGATAACACCATTGGAAAATACAAATCATTTAAATTCTTTCCCAATTACTACAAATGAATATGTGGACCACAGTTAAGAACCATCGGTGAATTCAGAGTCTGACCTGGAAGAGAATTGTGTAGTGAGACATACATATAAGCACACATTTACATCTTATGAAAATTATTATCAGAAATAGATTTTAAGCAAAGATAGTGTTACGTATCTGAAAGAATGCTCTATAATCAATGCAGCACATTTTCCTTAACAGTCGAGTCATGTGTATCTGGGTGACAATGGCGTGTACACAATGCCAACTGACCCACAGCATCTGCATGCCTGTCGTCTCCTCAAAGGAATGTTCTCATACAAAGAAGCTTGAACAAAGACTGACAAAATGATGCAGGAACCATAGAAGCTGAGGAAGTTCTTGGCACCTCTGCACCCAGTTGAAAGTCTAAAAGACCGGTTCATGAGTGCATGCCATCACAACTGTCTAAATATCCACAGAGCTTTGTCTAGTATTGGTTTAGACGTGTCAAACCCGTCTTTCTAATGACGAAGTATGATTATTATCCTATGGAGTGGAAGTATAGAGTGGAAGTCCTTCTATAGATGAAGCACCTAACAAACATCCTTTAGACCCTGCTTTGGGCAGAAATATAATTTGGAATTTGTTGATAGTTTTTTAATTCAGATTATATGGTTAAGAATATACCCAAGTCTATCTTCAAAAAGAAAACATCTGTGAAACTATCATTACTCCATTTATGACTCCACTCAGTTCACACACTGAATAGCCTTATAACAGGGCTAGGCTCTGGCACTTGCCAAATTCAAATATCAAAAACAACTGGCAAATTTTATTTTTCTTTGGCAAAATTATTTTGATAATATAATAATAATTGATATTTTGAGAGAAGGTATAGAGAGTAATACATGTGTGGCCGGTTGATACCATTTATCACACAAGGAATTGTTTTAAAATGTATCCAACAAGCGAAAGCGAGTTTGATACATTGTTAAACGAGTTGTGAGATAAATGGTATCTAACGGACACGAATGTATTATTCTATTTCTTACATATCCTCAAAAGCCAGGTTTTAAGCAAATTTTAACATCTTTTTCGACTAAATGTTATTTATAGCCGTTGCACTTGTAGCTGACTTATGCGTCACAGACACATGAATGTCAGGTTAACTATATGTCACAGTCTAATCGATTTCCATTGTGTAGTTTTTTATTGGATGTATAGCATTAGTGACCTGGTCCTCACCTAGGAGCAGCCAGTCGTATGTCTTGAAATTGTTAACACACGTGTTAACAACCATGTGTTACCAAAAGTAATGCATGGTGTTCTCACCATCGGGTGTGTAACAAAAATGTGTTTCTTCAGTTTTTGAAGTATGATTAATAATTTGGCGAAATGTTCTACTGAACCAGAGCTAGCCCTGAATAACATCAGGTTTGATAAAAAAAGATATTTGTGAACTCCCAACTGAAACGAGTAAATTATGCAGAAAGACAAATTTAGAAAAAGAGAAACTAATAATAAGTCTGGATTTGAAGAACCCTAAAATAGTTGGGCAAAAGGAAACTTACAATCAGGTATTCTCCTCCAACAATGGAAGCAGAAGAGAGAGATTTCTGAACAATTTGTTTTGAGGAGCCACAGGAATGTTATCGGATGTTTCACTGTCAGTATCTGTAAACAAGATGATGGCTAAATTGTTATATTTACTGTTTTGGTATTAACAGAAGATAAGAGAATTATTAATGTTGGATATCAGAAGAGATTCCAAATTGTCTGATTTGTCGGTCATTCATTTGATAAGCAAGAAACAAAATTACAAAACTGATGTGTTTTATTTATTTGTTTTAATAAGATAAAATTGTTGACGAATTAAAATATTAAAACCATGTATTTGTATTCCATAACGATGGTTGTTGACACTTTTATTTAGGCTGTTCCTGAATTAATCACATGTGAAGGAAGGGGTAGGAAGAAAACTTTTTGTACACCCACAACATTCAAAATAAAAAATTATTTAATTCAGTTAGTTTTAGAGAAAAAAACGTGTCAAAGATCCATTGGTCATTAAATTAGATGTACGCTGCCTACTGTCACCTATATAGATTAAACTCTGGACCAATCCTTACATGTTTCAACCACAGTTTTTATTACATACCTGTTCAATCTTACTATAGTGATAGACATTTTGAAACCGTATAATAAATGTATTTTGTATCGCACATATGTGCGATATGGACCAGAACTTTTAAATAGGGAATTCCCTTTTTCTTTTTACTGCAGTTAGCACCTTTAATTTACTGACGTCATATATGATTTACAAATGACATCACATCGTATTTGAAACATTAAACAAGGATGCCACAGAGTAAGATTCTTAACGTTAAGTAAATCCATTAAAGGAGTTTTGATCATAGATTTAACAAAGTATTGTTATGACTCTAAATTAAAAACCATTTCTGTAAAACATGAAAGAAGATATGTAATAAATACAGAACTTCACATACTGTTTTTCTTCCTATTTATTGCACTCGTTTATTTTGCGAAAACTCGTGCAATAAATAGGAAGCGAAAACAACATATGTGAAGTTCTGTATATTTATTCTGAAAGTTCATAGCAAGTGATAATTTAAAAAATGAAAGTAACCAAAAGTGGAAATTTAGAAGGCAAATGGGTCACAAAAATAATTTGAGGAATCACTGCCGATGGCTAGTGATAATTGCCAGTCAGCACCATACATATTTCTCTTTTTTTGCGGGGGTGGGGGGGGACAAAGTTTTAAGTCTTATTAGGCAAGTGAACCTTAATGTCAGCTTGGCATGGCCTGTTGCCATAATGAAAATGTATATTTGTTTTGGTTAAAGTTTACGATACTATTGGCTATTGGTTTGTTTGCGGACACCAATAGAGCACATTGATTTATTAATCATAAGCTATTGGATGTCAAAAATTTGGTAATTCTGATATATAGTCTTAGAGAGGAACACGCTAGGTTTTTCGATTAGTAGCAGGTGATCTTTTACATGCACCATCTCACAGATAGCACATACCATGGCCTTTGAGATACGTGTTTACCATAGTTTGACACCCAACAGTCGATGTATTTTTTATACTGGGGTGTTGTTAAACATCGATCGACTGATATACATCTTGTGGTGCACTGGCTGGAACAAGAAATAGCCCAATGGATCACACCAACTGGGATTGATTCCAAACCGACCGCTTCGCCACTGGACTACATCCCACCCACACAATAAAAATGTGCAGATAAAACATGTAATCCAATGCATTTCTTTGTATTCATACTCGTGGGGCGGGATTTAGTTCAGTCGGTTAAGTGCTCGCCCGATCGAACCACCTCGGTGGATCCATTAAACTGATTGGTTTTCTCTCTCGTTCCGACCTGTGCACCACAACTGGTCAAAGGTTGTGGAATGTGCTTTATCAGACTTCTCACATTGGTTTCTTCTACGTGGTGGACAACGATGTCCCAAATAATATTAGATATAATGAGTCGTCCATTGCAAAATTCAAAATTTAAGGCGGCTGGAAAACCTAAACTGAATGAAGTTCTAAATGACCTTACCATCACATCACTTTCACTGGACTGAAGGTTAGTGAGTGGGAAGAAGATATTAAAAATATGTTAAATTAAATAGATTCTAACACAAAAGTATTTCAATTTATTATCCAAGAAACGTTTTAAAACCGATTAGGACAATTATTTGCTTCAGTGGTAAAATGAAATGTGTTTACAAGTACATTTTCCTAATTTGTTAATGTGTTGACCATCTCTCCCAAACTACATACAAACTACACACAGCACATACTGTACAAACCAGCCTTTATAGACATATTATGCACATAGGTGTAATTTTTTAAAACATAATAAAGTAACAAAAAACATTTCAAAACAACTTTTAATAAATGATGTAAATTGAATGATATAACAGATTAAACAGAACATCAAATAAAGAAATGAACAGTCACGGAAACACTGCTTTTCAAACCAACCAACCATTCGAACATTAATTATAGGGTATTGCCCATACCCAACATCATTATTTTTTTAATAGCACTGAAATAGAAACGTGAATAATTTATTTGAAACGACAACAAACACAATTGCATGTAAACAGAAATTAACAGAATCTGCCAAGTACAAAATTCATGGATGAAATACATCCAGTAAGAACTATGGATGCAGTGAACATCTACTTCAGGTGTGAATCCATGGGAAGGGTGATGTGGTGCACCCCCTCCCCACCACCCCAAAGAAATTTGAAGTGTGCCCCCTCAAAAAAAAAAATATCCAGTGTTTAGCAGATGAATACAAAGTCCATGCATTTACTGGTTTTTAGTGGGGAGGATGTATTTTGGTCATCTTCAGAGGCGGATCTAGGGGGACCCCCAGGAGCCCGGGCCCCCCTAAATTTTGCAATAGTTATAATTTTATTATATATTAATTTTAATTTACGATCCCCCTCCAAACCTCCCCCAAAGTTTGCTTGGCATTCCACCTCATGTCACTGGGGCCCCCCTAAATGGATTTTCTGGATCCGCCAATGATCTTAATATTTCTGTGGAAGATTACTATATAAATAATAGCTGTTCAAGTACTTTCGAATACTGTATGTGCCCTTTTCAAACATCACATCCTCTTCCTGAATACTAGATGTCTCCTTGTTAAATTGTGCACCCCTGCCTAAAAGTATCCTGCATCCAATCCTGTACTTACACAGATCTACACATGCAGAAGGCAACGTAAATAGTCGTGGTAAAAAAAAAAACCTAATTTTTTAAAATATGGTGTGTAACATACACTGAATAATGTTTGCAATATGATGAAATACTTTAATAGCTTGATAAATATTAAAATTGGTTGACCTATATGCTGAGGTAGGATCTCTTCAAATATACACTTCAAAAAAAAAGAAACTTGAATGGTGATGCAAAAAATGCTATAAAACACAATTGTCATAGTCAATGTTTGTACTGAAATGCAAAAGCGCAATCCTCAGAGAAGCATGTGCATCATGAAGTTTTGTAACTTTGCATGCCAAACCCTCAGTGGGGCATAAAAGGCCACATCAGCAGTGATTCAAACAGACCACATAACGACACTGTAGGTAATGCAATAATGCCAAGATTGACGTCTGCTCAACGCAATAATACCATTGGGAGGTTGCAAGCAGGGGCAACTCAACAAGCTGTGGCCAGGCTCTTTGGTGTCTCCAGATAGACCATCTCTGCTTTATGTGCATGGTACATCTCTCAAATGACAGGCCAAGGTGAGTACATCCGGGTGTGTCATCTTCGAAATCGAACCAAAACAGCAATAACCACAGCGACACAAATCCTTGGACTACGCAGAATTTCTGACCAGACAGTTCATAATCGGCTGAGGGAGGCAGGAATTTTCCCTAGAAGACCAGTGCGACATAACGTTTTGACCCCACATTACTTAGCAGAGTGGTGCCAGCAGAGGGTGAGATGGACATGTGCCAGGTGGAGGACTGTTTTGTTCTCGGATGAGTTTCGTTTTCTCCTGTCACATGCTGATGAATGCACACGTGTCTATAGACGTCGAGGGGAACATTATATTCCAAACTGCATGCAACAAGTTGACAGTTTTGGTGGTGGTAGTGTCATGGTGTGGAAAGGAATCCATCATGGTGGTATGACAGCTCTTGTGCATATGGCAGGTGCACTGAAGGGCATTAGATGTCAAGATCCTGCAGCATCACGTCATTCCGCAAATGAACATCAATGGTGGAATGTTTCAGCATGACAATGCCAGACCACATGTTGCATGTGTTAGTTAGGAGTTTCTGCAGCGCCACAACATCCAGACATTACTTTGGCCTGCCCGTTCTATGGGATGCACTGGATCAGTGTGTGTGCTGGAGGAATCCACCACCCCAGACTCTTCCGCAACTTCTTACAGCACTGCAGCATGAGTGGCAGAACATTCCACAACGTGTTTCGATTGCTTCCATGCGTCGCCGTTGTAAAGGACTCGTGCTGGTCATAACCGATACTGACATTTTGCCCACCTCTATGTCACACACATGCCTGTGTACATGTTTCAGGTGGATTCCCAGATATACTATTTTGGACATGTACAGAGTAATCCCCTTCCCATGGCGTCTTGATCTTTGGTTGCTTGTATCATGTCTACCAGGTGTTTTTTTTTAATCTTGAAATTCAATGTTTCTTTTTTTTTGAAGAGTATACTTGTGTTATAATTACAGCAACACTTATTAAACAAGAGTACTGGTGAGGTACATGATACACCCGTTAGGAGTTTGTGGGAAAAACTATAGATATTAATGAATATGTTATGGGTATGGTTCAATTCTAATTATGTAAATATAGACAAATTATTTGATTTATTTGTATCACGGTGACCTAGTAATTGTATGTGACACACCACCATCCCAAGTTGTTCCTACATGTGACGTTTGATGGTCCTGTATGCAAGATATGATCCGGACAAGGATTTAGTGTTATGTGCAGTAGACCATAAAAAGTAGGTCACAGTGACCTAGTAATAGTATGCGACACACCGCCATACAAGTTGTTCCTACATGTGAGGTTTGATGGTCCTGTATGCAAGATATGGTCCAGACAAGATAAACTAACAGACGGAAGGATGGACGTCATACCATAATACGACCAGTCATAGACCGGCATATAAAAAATCATACTCGAGATATGTATTACATTTTTCCATAGCAATCAAAATCTTGGTGTGTGTGTGTGTGTGTGTGTGTGTTTATGGCAAAAAGCATAAGGGGTGTATCACAGTAACTCATGTAATTAAATCACTGTGAAAGGAAACAACTAAAACACAGGAAATTCACTCTGCTACAATAAGATACCCCAATTTCCAACAAGTGAGCATTTTTATCAGTTATAAAAGCAAAGGAATGTTTAATTACTAACTTGGTTCTGCAGACATCAAAACATATTGGAGACTGTAAAACGAAGTATGGATACAGAAGAAATAATCCATGGTGAGTCAATTACCTTTCAAGCATCCACATTTTCAAGTACATTCTCCAACAAATTTTTCATTAAAAATGTTAACATGATCGTCAAAATTAACTATTTTATACTTTTTAATGAAACTATTTACAGATTAACACAAAATAATAGTCCTTTCTGCCTTTTCTTGAACTATTTGGTCAGCAAGTTCAAAGCAGTGGATGGTTGGCGTTTATCATGATTGTGTTGTATTCTATCTGAATGCATTACTATCATTAGTATTAGGTTTATAAAACTTAAATCGTATGTCCATTCAATGATGCGGATGTGTTGCCTCATGGGCTAATATGGCATACGTCATACTAATTTACAATGCACAAATTCAGTCAGTTGTGGGTTAAAATCCCCAATATGAAGTCTCAAAACTTTCAAATTGCATTGTTCACATATATGTAGATTCTTAAAACAATAATCTACAGTTATAACAATAGTGTGACATCACAGACATGAATTAAAAGTTGGCAAGCTTAGCCCTCTCAACTGATTTGAGTATTGCAATGTATAGTTTTGAATGGGGTTGGTTCTAAGCTCAGTCAGTACAGAGACTACCTGAGAATGGATGAATGATGTTTAACAACACCCCAGTACCAAAAATACATTAGTTATGCAACCACTTTAGTCGATAGGATTGTCAGATACCAGGATCGAATCCCTCCACCCCCTGAAAAGCCATTCTCTGATTGGTCCCCCCCCCACCCCGTCTCAACCAGTCAAAAGTATGTGCTGTCCTGTCTGTGCATATAAAGGTTAACTTTATAAATAAAGCAAAGTTAAAACCAGACAAAAAATGTTTTGCCAACTTGTAGTCAAATATTAGGAGATGACATTATGTAAATTTTCATTTCTAATGAAGGGCACTTCATTTATTCAATTTATTTAAAATATTGAAAATCGGATTATTCTGGCAATCATATTTAGATATTTTGAAGAAAACACACGTGAAAGCTACGAAAAATGTATACGATAAATTAATGGAAAATGCTATAGCAAAGTAGACATGGATCTATACGCATTGATTTAAAAAAAACACCAAAAAAACAACAACCTCTTTGCTAATCAGGACACGAGTCTGGGTCGTTGACCAAAGAAATCATGTAGGAAACACCACGCCTGGTAACTTACTTGTAAGCGATGTTCAACAGCTGTTGGCGAAAATTAAACGGTTCCACCGACAGCATAAATGTTAGACACGTTCCCTTCATTCACTTTCATAAAATATAAACTAAACACGAATAGGACAATTCCTTCCAATATAACTAAATGATCCGTAAAAATGCACTGCAGCTAGAAGAAATGACGTCATTTACAAAAAATCACCTGATTCAAATAATAGTGAATGAACGTTTGCATTCTTACGCGACATAAGTATCAATGAAGTTTACACAAACAATACTACAGGCGTATTTAAAAAATAAATTCAGTTATGTATTGTTAAAGTATGCATATAAATTTAACCGTGGGATCATACAAAAGTGTGCACATCGTTTTTTCGGTTCATACTTGCATGAACCAAAAAATAATTGCGGTCAATTCTTAAAACGACCCTAGAATAGTGACGTAATTCATAAGGATTTTCACCAACTGCAGTAGCAGCTAGTGATGTTCCAATGGCCAATTACAATTGAAACATTGACTAGTGTGATGAGTGATTATAATATCCATAATCGACTGTTGTGAAAAATATTAACTATGACTGTTCCTACAGTTTATATGATGCAACTTTGGGTTTGCTTTCATGTGTGTATGAAAAAAACATGTACTGAAAATATTAAAGATAATTTAACAATTTGTTGGGGCCATTCTGGTGAACATGACAATAGGTGCAGTCCTAGTAATTAAAATCCTTTTTGACAGTCATACAATTCTAACCAATTGTACTAATCAGAAGTTGATTGGTTGGTACAAATTGATTATAACCAATGATAGATCATGAAATTCAAAATAATTTCCAACACTAGTGGTAAGGAATAAAGTTAGAATAATATGACTTTATATGCATGTGGATTAGACCGGCATCACAGTAATTTTATTTTCAGAATATTTTTTAAACTGACTGAAAACCTTCTGCCAGTAACACTGAAAATTTCAGTTGTTGTCCTTTAGATTACAAAGTTTAACAGCCCAGGGCTTTGGATTGCACTATTTTTGGCACAACAGGGTTTTTTTGTGTTCTGAGCACAGCGAGATCTTGTTAATCAAATTAAAGCTTAACATTTACATGGGCCAAAGGTCAACTTGTTTGAACTTTAGTTTGGCATACCTATTAGTTGGCATACTTATTTTGGGCATATTTATCGCCTCGACTTAATTCAATCTAAAGGCTGACAATCACCAGCACCTTTAGTTATTTTTTATGACGTCATAGACTGATAGTTTTTCTATTAAACTAAAAGTAAAAAACTTTATTTGGGCACACCTATAGTTGGCTTCTTATTTTAGGCACGTTTAACGCCTTGAGTTTAATGCAATCTAAAGGCCTACAATTATCAGCACCGTGAGTTATTTTTATGACGTCATACATGGTTTTTCTATTAAATTACACTAACAAATGTTAGCCAGCGCTTTGACCCTGTGACTTAGAGTGTCTTCACCGTAACTTCGATCTCTGGATGATCTTGGCAGTGACTGAGAAAGTTTTCTATGAGTAAGAACTTCTTGCCACACACCGTGCACGATATGCCTTCCTGCTCATCGTTCAGCTGTAACGTCTGGCAAACGGAGACATCGTTTTCACTGTTGTGGCCCGTTTCGTACTGGATGACCGCCTGCATGGTGTCGGCCGCTACCAAAGCTTCCAGATTGACTGGGTTCTGCAGCTGTACTTGTCCCAAGACATGAATCTGTGGAACATCGCTGCCAGACACCGGAGGGGTTTTGAAGTGTTCTGCTAGTTCCCCCGTACTGTTAAGACCTTCGGGCTCTTCGAGCTTCACTACAGCGTGGCTGCTGGTGTGATTTTCCAAATCGATCGCACTCTCGAAACCAATGTCGCAAAACGAGCACACGTATTCTGTACCTTCGTGGACTAGAGCATGGCTGTCATAGTCACCTCTGTTTGTGAAGAGCTTTCCACACTTGGGACACTTGTACATGAGGACAGTGGTCGACAGGACGGATCCGTCGTCGACGTGGCACTGCATGTGTTCCTTCGCACTCTCTTCACTGGGGAAGGTCAAGTCGCAGACGACACACTCCAACGGCTTGTCGTGACAACGCTCATGCGCACGCAACTCCTGCAAGGTTGCGAACAGCTTGTCACACCTGCCACAGTTCAACGGAACCTTCTGGTTCGGATGGATGCTGCGATGGGTCACCAGCTCCTCTTGCGACTTGAATATCTTCTCGCAGTGCATGCATCTGAACGTGGTGTCTTCCGCGTGGCTCTTGTAATGGTCGTCCAGCTCGATCATGTGAAAGAAGCCCATGTTACAGTGGACACAGACGAACACTTTAGAGCTGGTCCGGCCAAAGTGGAGCCGCATGTGTGAGCTGTACGTATCTTTAGTGAGCCACCAGCGTTCGCAGACTTCGCACTGGTAGGGACCCTCGTTGTGGTCCTTCACGTGCTTGCGCATCGCGCTCGCGGTCGGGTACACCTTGTGACAGGTAGGACACTGCTGTTCTCTCACGGTGCAGTGAACCGTGGACAGGTGGCGTTGTAACCGCGACGATGAAGCAAAGGCTTTGCTGCAGACACTACACACGTGAGATTTCGGTTTGATGCGCTTCTTATTCGTCGACGAACCTTGGTCGCTGTAGTGCCGCTTCATGTGTCGGTTCAGCTGGTATTTCGAGTAGAGTCTCCTGCCGCACATATCACAAACGAAAGGTTTCAGGCCAGCATGAGCCAACATGTGAATGTCCAGTGCAATGGCTGTGGTGTAGACCTTCTCGCAGAGTTTACATACAAACTCCTCGCGTTGTTTTGTGTGTACCTTCCGGTGCTGTTTCAGAAACACTATACTCCCAAAATGTTTACCGCAGAGGTCACAAACATGCTGCTTTTCTGAATGTCTCCGAAGTACATGATTCTGAAACACAAAGGTCATAATTAGTTAACATGAAAGAAATCAGAAAGTGCAAATTATGTAAATGTTGATAAAATGAATACATTTTTAATCTTTAGAATGGTAATAGCATTCAATTTAGGTGGATTTCAGTAATATCAATTATCATAAAGTGGCGTCACATAAATAAATTGCAGGTACATGTTAACAAAAAATTTGCCCCCACCCCCTTCAATAATCTTCTGGTTAAATATGTATTTGCTGACAGGTTTCTTCATGTAGTCATTAATATGTGAACTTTTGTTATCAGGGAGCTAAAAATAGATCGATATAAAGGTATTTAACGTCAGACATAGGATTGTTGTTGAATTACAGCGGAAATCTTTTACTACCATTTGGTAGGCAGAACTTGTACAATACCGACATAGATTGGTCTCGGACGGTTAGAGCTCACGATAACCGTCCAAATGCAGGTCCAGCTCTCTTACCATCAAGAGTACTCGAGCTACTATCCAAAACAATTTTTAACGGTTATTAAAAAGAGCAGTCAGAGGAGTAAGCCATTAAAACTTGCACTGGGTGGGTACCGAGGTGGAAACCAGTACAAGTTAAGGTCTATGCCGTAACCACTATGCTTGTAATTTCCACAACAAAGAGCACGTGTATGTATCTACCACTGGGTCTCTAAAACTGCTAATACAACATGGAGTGGGATCAACTCTTACTCAGATGTAGTTAAAAGAATCATTCCCACTACCAGCTGCATTATAGCATTACCTTTCTTAGTACCAACTGGTTAGTACTAATCAAGAAATATTAAACTCTTTTTAAAAAAACAAAAAAACAAAACAAAAACTACCACCTCTAAATTCAACCCACAAATCATTCAATTAATTTTGGGTATAAATGAAAGGAATGCTGGTTTTAAAAGACCTCAGCACATTTTTAACAAGCTATTTAATTATTGGTCAAGTATAAGGCGACTGCAACATTTCAACATGAGTCTAGACAGTGAGCAAGTTGCTCATGGTCTACTACAGAATAATAGCAAAGGATACCGTTTTAGGGCTTCTAGATTTTTTATAAAAACCACTAGCCATGACATCAGTGATTAAATTTAGCCCTACTTTACTTTAAGTTTATACAATTTTACTAAATAATAGTAATAATCAGATATGTCACCTAAAGAAGGAGATAGAGCTTAAAAACACTAACATTGGGGGTTGGGTGGGGGCAGGATATTCATATTTACAAAACAGACCTTTGACTTTTTTCCTTTTGTTTTTTTCACTAGCCATCGAGCATGGCAATAGTAGTTATTTACTAGCCCAACATTGAATATCACTAGCCATTGGAGTGGGGCTATCATAATCTAGAAGCCCTGGCTAATTCTTCCCTCTGTTGTTAGCGAATGATCAATCTTGTGTCTCTTTTAACAAAAATTAAACCCATCATTTAAAATACACATCAATTCTGTAACAGAAAAGTAATATCTCAAATTTATGAATATATAATATTTTCTTTTAGTCTGGACTACAGTCTGGAAAGAAGACTATAATACCACACAAATTGAATAAAAAGATCTATAGTAATAAATTCTAGAGATTAGCATGAACCAGAGTTCTGACGAGATATTTTATTATAAGCATAAGCCCTTGATATCAGCGTGGAAATACCTTAAGACCTGATCGTTCAGTAAAGGCTCTGGGACACTGGTTGCACTGGAAAGGTCGTGTTCCTGTATGGGTCAGCAGGTGGCGGTTTAAATTAGCCAAGCAGCGCAGCACTTTCCCACAAGATTCACATTTAAATGTTCTTTTTTGTCTCTTTCTTCTAGATAAGCCTTTTGACAACTTATCCGTGGCACCTTTCTTGTGTGTCCCCACTTCGTTATTCCCATCGTCTTTCTTTGCGGGGGACGGTTCTTGAAGAGACATCTTATGGACCTGTCGAAGATGTGTCACATAGCTGGCCTTCCATCGGAAACGACTGCCACATTCCTCACACTGATGTGGCTTTTCCTTCGTGTGCATCCGATTGTGTCGCATAAAGTCACCGACATCACGGAACTTTTTTGAGCAAAATTTACAAGTGCGAACTCTTTTGGGGGAATCGACAGGCAAGGGGCTAAGTCGGTCAGTACATTTACAGTCAGTCTCATTACAAACATTACAGCACCGGTCTTCAGAATCGTGGAGATCAAGGGTTTTACTCTGTTCTGACGGGGACATTTCTTCATCTGAAGTACGTTCACTTGGTTCTAAAATCGCATTAGATGAGACGACACCTTTTTTACCACTGCATCGGTCAACTGTTGACTGATCTGTAATACTGTGTGCCTCATCATCAATTGCATCTACTTCTTTTGTCCGACGAGTTGGAGATTTGTGTTTACTCACATCTTTAGACTTCCTGCCACTCTTGCTTTTAGCACTGGAAGAAAACGACAATTTTTTCTTAAGTGCCAATCGTTTACTTGTTCGAGGTGTCAATAGCGGTCCCTTTCCACTGACAGCCGATTCTTTTTCCAAGTTGTTTTGAACCTCTTTGGACGTGCTATCGTCAGTGTTAACTTTGGGAACATAAACGTGTTTATCTTCAACAGAAGTCTCATTTCCAGCAACACCACCACTGTCGGTATCACAGTCCTGCGAGTCATCACTTATCCCAGAACTCAAATATCTACTTGTTTCGCAACTGTCGTCATGCAACATGTTGGTGTGATCTTCCCGTAGGTCAAGTCTTACATCAAACACTGGCAATGCTTCCAGACAGGTGCCCTCCGTCTGTGTGCTGGCTTCTGTTCGTGGACACAGAAACAGAAGCATAATTCTGTCCAGCTCGCTCATGTTCAGCATGGTCTGAGTGGAGACCTCCTTGCAGCCGTGATTCACAGATTTACCATCAGCTCCCTTCCCAGAAGCCGATGAACCCCTGGTGGTCATCTTCATCTTTGATCAATCATTAACACAGCAACAAACTGCAACAAGAAAATAACACTTTAGGGGCGGGATGTAGTCCAGTGGTAAAGCGTTCGCTTGATGCATGGTCGGCTGTGGTATGTACTATCCTGTCTGTGGGATGGTACATATAAAAGATCCCTTGCTGCTAATCGAAAAGAGTAGCCCATGAAGTGGTGACAACAGGTTTCTTCTCAATATCTGTGTGGTCCTTAACCATATGTCTGACACCATGTAACCGAAAATAAAATGTGTTGAGTGCGTTGTTAAATAAACCATTTTTTTTCCTTTACAACACTTTAATAAGTGGAGGGGGAAAATTTTAAAAAAGAAAGAAAAAAGGTTGTTTTGTTTAACGACACCACTAGAGTACATTGATTTATTAATCATCAGCTATTGGAAGGAAGGAAGGAAATGGTTTATTTAACAATGCACTCAACACATTTTATTTATGGTTATATGGCGTCGGACATATGGTTAAGGATCACAGATATTGAGGGAGGAAACCTGCTGTCGCCACTCCATGAGCCACTTTTTGATTAGCAGCAAGGGATTCAGCTATTGGATGTCAAACATTTGGTAATTTTGACATATAGTCTTAGAGAGGAAACCCGCTAACATTTTTCCATTTGGAGAAAGGGGTCTTTTACATGCACCATCCCACAGACAGGATAGCACATACCATGGCCTTTGATATACCAGTCGTGGTGCACAGGCTAGAACATGAAATAGCCTAATGGGCCACCGACTGGGATCTTAAAATTTAAAACTCTGGGTGAAAAAAAACCCCAGTAAATACAAGTACAATCTTAAAGAATATTTTTACTATCTGAGCATTTAGCATTACAGATCTTCCTGTTTTTATCTTCCTGCTACACACCCTTTTTTAACTTACAAGTTTTGCTAACATCCAATCTGTATTCATTTAAATTTGCCATTACCAATCACTTTAATTTTCTGACATGTTCATGAATGCGATATATTTGTTGTCTTGATATTTTAGGGAAGTATTACCTATATACATGTAATAACCATTGAAATAAGCAGCAGTCTGCATAACCTACTAGAAGGTTACCGTACATGATATTGCTCAGTTGTAAACCATCAAGTTAGGAGTCAATTTTTATCATGAACGAAAATCTAGATTTTTACATAAATAATCAAAGTTATAACTAAGAGTGACAGTAATGCCATTTATTTGACTCTTTGTATGTTTGGGGGTTTACATTTAATTGCTATTGTCATGAATGAAAGTTTGTGCGTGTGTGTGTGTGTGACATTTTAATTTTTAATCCATAAACAGTTATGGGTAGAAGTGACAGAACCCTAGTACGAAGTGGTTTGTATGTATCCAAGTATGAACTGATTGAGTAAGAAACAATGTAAATATGGGATTTTGAGAGGAGTCTGGGATCCTGTGGCTAAAAAATAATTGTTGGACTTTCTGGCTTGGGAAACCAGTCTTGAATAGGAATAATTTCCATGATTTCATGATGCCATAATATGTCTATTTTTTCTTTCCAAGAGTGAAAATTTAGTCTCGATAACCCACTCATGAATATCAATGGTCTGTTTAAATTCAAGCATCAGGGAATGACACTAGTGGAGGTTCACTGTATTGTATACGGAAGAAGAGAAACAGTTTTAAATGCTGGCATTGAGTTTCGATATATACCATATATATATGCCCCAGAATTGGCCACTGGCGAAGTCTTGAGACCGAGTCCAGGGTGAGCATGACTGAACCTTCGGGATATGGGCACGTAAAAAAACCAGAAGAAGAGTTCCCTTCCATTCCATATATTATATATATATATTGATGTGTATAAGCCGAGTTTTCAAGTCCATTCAATTCTCACAAGAAGAAATCCTGTGATGATGATGATAACTTGTTTAACGTGCCCATATACCACTAGAGTTTCGAACACGCCCATCCCGAGTCCGACCCCCGATAAGATCGGTGACCTGACTCGGGATGGAGGGGTAGAGTTGAAAATGGGCAGAATTTCGAAAATAGCAATTAGTAAAAAAGTTAATAGAATAAATTTAAAAAAAAAAGAAAAAAAAGTTACAAGCCAAAAATAAAAAGAATTGACTGCTCGGCTGAATATTTATATAATTTGGAGCATTTTAGAAGGACAGTCCAAAATTAAATAAGAGAAAGAAGAGAGGATCGGACTATTTAATAATAAAAAAAGAGAGTAATTTCGACATAAACTTTTGAACACAGATCTAAAAGTTTAAAGTCCGATCGATATGTCCACGATATGGCCGATTGGGTGCACAGCTTATAGGGACGAGATGGGTTGCATCCCGTCAAGAAAACACCTAGATTGACAGCCGATAGACATTGAAGGTGTAGTGCTGTGCTGAAATACAGATCTTGAGAAGCCGGATCCGTCTGAACGAGAGAGAGTATCAGACTAGGGTATAGTCCAGTCGTCATGGGTTGGTATAGTGGTGCAGACGGGCTCGACTCCGGAGGATACGAGATGGTATCACTATAAAGCAAAGTAAAGTCTAGAAAAGAGTAGTAGGGGCCGACCCCGCTTCCTATTTCTTCTTAGAGTGGGGCGGTCAATCTTCCAACCCGTCTAGGACAGGCTCGGACATGTAGAGACTAAACGCGAACAACCGTGGCGTTCTGCAGAATGGCCGTCATACGAGTCACGAAAAAACAAGTCAACATAGTCAGATGGAGAAATGACATGGAGGTGAGGAATCTCGCTAAAAAAGAATCCAACCTGGTGGTGCAGACTGTCGAAACGAGAAGCGTTCCAGCATTCAATCAGTTCCAATGGCCGCATACATCCCAGTAGAAAACTTCATTTCGCTGACAAAAACAACGAAATGAAGGATTCCCAAGTCGAGCACACGAAAGCATGTGCAATGTGCACCAGCAAAACAAACACATCTTACCGCGTAGAGCTCCAGACTGGGAATCGAAATCCTGTGAGACATTAATAAGACTTAAAGTGAGTAAGTTTTTATGATCATATAAGAATTAAAAAAACCGTAACCTCTGTTATTTCATTTGGATTTTTACAGGAAACGCTCTAGCTTGAGAAAATGGTGAAAAACATGCATTGACAACTAAAACTTTGTTGTGAACGAAGCATTGATCACGGTACCGAAAACAAGTCTTAACTGATATGTACAGGAACTGACCAAACATTTACGCCTATTTTTGTGTGCAATTTAGAAAACAATCAGCTCAAAAATTAATAACTTGTAGTAGTCAATTCCCCATTTAAATGGATGAGGTGTAATTTCAGGGTGGATGGGAAATTTTGCTAGGCAAGATTCATCTACTTTACTAAGAACACCATGGTTTTTTTTAATTAAAATTAGTGGTATAATAATAAACTGTGTTCATATTTTAGCTTTCACACATTTACATCACTGACCAATGAAAAAATTGCATAGTTTGCATTTTGATCTTGTTAATTTCGGTACTTCATGTTAATTAGTACCCGTTAAACGTAAATTTTGCGATTCAGTGTCTGATGTATGTTGTGATACTCTAAATATGTGGGTGGTTCAACATCTTTTTGTTAAATACAGAACGTTTGTGCGTGTAATGTGTTACGATAAAAATGAAACGTCCATGTCGATACTGTTCCGGTTTTAAGACTCGCCCTTTACGTAACAAGGAAATTAGCTTAAAACAACTTGTTTATGGAAAACTTAAAAATATGTGTTCCGCATATTTTAATCAAACAAACCTTGATCATGTAGTATGTATTTCTTTAGGTATTAAATAAAAGAAATGTATCTTTTTTTAACTTTTTATCGTCCAACAAACAAACCGGAAGCTAGAAAAACCGCGCGGGTCTAGCTAAACACCGATGTATAGCAATGTTACCAATGAACCTATTCGGCTGTCACAAAAGTCCTGCAAGTACTGGGCAGCTGGATTTATAAATAATAAGTGACGAAAAACAAGGATATAATTGTATGATTGCAGACGAGTTTTAAAAAAGAAAGACCCCCCCCCCCCAAAAAAAAAAAAAAAAAAAAAAAAATAAAAAAAAACCCACCCCAACCAAACAAACAAAAAACATGGAATCAAATATTTTTTACCCCGCCCAAAAAAACAAAAAACCCCATAAAAAAAACAAAACAAATACCAAAAAAATCCATAAAAACAACAAACAAACAATATCATTTCCATTCATTTACTTCTCATCCCTCCTTTAATGATTAATCAGTCATCAGCTATTGGATGTCAAACATTGTGACACTTAGGCCTAGTATAGTTTTCGAAGAACATACAACTTTAAATCTTTTAGATGTACTTTCCGAGTCATAACAGCACATATTACGGCATTTGATATCGAAATATTTAAACTTAAGTCATATATATGCATAAACTGTCTTTGATTTGATATACTCGTAACATTTCTAGAGATTTTAATTGCTACCAGTTGTCGTTGCTACCGAAGATAAACAATTAACGTTATGGTTTATTAATAGCACATGTGCAGCCTACTTCTGTAAATACTGTACCGGCCTCGGTGGCACAGTGTGTAAGCCATCGGACTATAGGCTGGTAGGTACAGGGTTCGGATCCCGGTACCAGCTTCAATCCAGTGCGAGTTCTTAAGGGCTCAATTGGTAGGTGTAAGGCCAGTACACCCTCTTCTTTCTCACTAACCACCAACTAACAACTAACCCACTGTCCTGGACAGACATCCCAAATAGCTGAGGAGTGTGCCCAGGACAGCGTGCTTGAACCTTAATTGGATATAAGCACGAAAATAAGTTGAAATGAAATGTAAAACTGAATAAATGTAATCCAGATTCGGGCATTTCCGTTTTTTTGTGTGGTTTTTTGGGGAGGGGGGGGGGGCAAACATCAGCCTAACCCCACCCCCCACCCCGCCTTACAAAAAACGGGAGCCCGTACACCTGTGATAAAACACTTTTCTGATTTCGCGATGCAATGTACAGCGATTTCCGAGACAATGAAGAAGTTAAAACACGTATGTTTGTACGTGCTTGGGCAACTAATTTAATTTAATTTAACTTCTACCGCGATATCATATGCCTAATATGTTACATCACTTAAACAATACTCGTTTAATGCAGTATAATTATAATCGGCCATAGAGTATAAAACAAATGTTACATTTCAAAACAATTAAGTAAACATGTAAAGAAATCATTCCTATATGTTGTTGTTTTTCAACTTTTTCGATCTTATTTCCAATTAAGGTTCAAACACGCTGTCCTGGGCACACACCTCAGCTATCTGGGCTGTCTATCCAGGAAAGTGTATTACTTAATAGTGCTTATAGTGAGAGAGAATAGGTTGTAGTGGTCTTACACCTAAAACTCCTTAGACGGTTAAGAAGAGAATTTTCTTTAAGTTTCTATATTTTTAGTATGTTGACATTGGTGGTATACATGTACTGTGGGTACCGTATGTACACATCTTTCGCTCCAGCCAGTGCACCACGACTGGTACATCAAAGGCCGTGGTATGTGCTATCCTGTCTATGGAATGATGCATATACAAGATCCCTTGCTGCTGATCGGAAAGAGTAACCCACTGCGTGGCGGCAGCAGGTTTCCTCCCTGAATATCTGTGTGGTCCTTAACCATATGTCCGACGCCATATAACCGTAAATAAAATGTGTTGAGTGCGTCATTAAATAAAACATTTCCTTCCTTCCTTCCGTATGTACATGGACGTACGTATGACAAAAAAAGTATGTATGACAGTCCTAATGTCGACAACAAAAAAAAAACCCAGCCTTGGTGGCATAGTGCTTAAGTCATTATACTTGAGACTGGTATAGGTGCTGGGTTCGCGTCCCAGTACCGGCTTTCACCCAGATAAGTTTAAACGGGTAGATGCAAGATCACTACACCGACACGGTCACTCACTAACAAGAAACCAACGACTCCTGTCTTGAGATTTGTACCCAGAATAGCGTGTCTGAACCTTAATTGGATGCAAGAGCGAAAATTAATTGAAATGAAATGAATCGGAAGAAGTAGGCCATTTGGAATTTATTACCATATTATGTTAGACAGTATAGCGTCTGCTAAAACACTTTGATGTTTTGTGTAGCTGCTACAATTAACCTACCTTTATTTTTGTACAGTGGTAAAGCGCTCGCTTAATGCGCGGTTGGGTTAAGACTGATCCCCGTCGGTGGGCTATTTCTCGTTCTAGCCGGTGCACCACGATTCGGGCGTGGGAGTCCAATATTTTGGACTCGTGGCCGTGGTATGTGCTATCCTGTCTGTAGATGGTAGATATAAAAGATCCCTTGCTACTTGTGACGGAACATGCTCTTATTTGTTTTGCCTGTTAATTGTTTTTAGAGGGCCGTGTGCGGCTTGGTTACGTAATACCCCCGCGCGATGGTGGTCGAGCTGTTCCCAATATGCACTTAGACCAGGTGGGCACTTTGTTACGTAATACTTCCGCGCGACCGTACCCCCTAATACACACCCAGACCAGGTGTGGAGGCCATGTGGCCAGTAGTTACGTAATATCTCCGCGAGTTCTGTTTTACGACCTTGTATTCCTAGCGGAATGGCGACAGCTAGTCTACCATCTAAGAAAAAATGCCGTCTTGGTCGCTGTGAAAATATCACATGATAGGGGGAGTACCGCGATGTGCCCCCAGGCGATATTCGGTTTTGTAATAAATAGATAGGATTTCAGAGATATCGAGGAGAAACATTGGAAGGCTTCCGGGGAACGTGTCCGTTTGGACTGGTAAATATATTTTCTGCTCTGTTGTATAACCTTGATGTGATTGATGTGACTTTAAATATTTTAATACTGTATTATACCAATATTATTTAGACAGTGTTTCCGATAATCTGACGAAGTAAATTGTAGGCTTCAGGGTGTACACTACCAAATCAAATCCCATAGACGACAATAGTAACATATACGGCTAAAACTCCTACCTGCAACGTATCAACCGACATAAACGCCACGGATATAAATACTACCACCCCTTACACTTAAAGTGAATCAGAAAAAAATGGGGGTCAAGCTGCTCGTTTCTGAGATAACGGGTAGCGTCTATGACTACCCTAGTTTCGCACAAAATTTGAGTACTTTTTTTTACAGGTACCCCATACATGTTTCAAGCACAAGGCTACTTGACACATTGGTACTAGATGAAATAAAATTGCACATTTATTTTACCCAGATGAAACTATTATTTTTTACAACCAACACACTCACATTTATAACCAATCACAGGACTTGTGGTGTTCACTTCTCTATCAAAAGTTCGGTGCACCTCGAACTTTGACCCAGCCGGAAGTTATTTGGTATTGTACTACCTTCACTGTTCTAAAATTATTAAAGCTTAACCAGTCATCCTAGAGGACCTAGGTAAACTGTATGTTATTGTCTTTATTGTGATAGGTACCAGTATTCATTCTGTATTACAAGGTTACTGAATGAGTAGTTAAGGGTTAATTAAAAATTAACCAGTTAGGAATAGAGTTGTAATTCCTTTATTAATTAAGTTCCCCTGGCAGCGTTTCTCAATCATCACACGTGTGTGTGTGTTGTATCACGGTGAAGTGATTAGAATATTGTGTAAACTAGACACCTAGTGATTAACTAATTAAGTGATTAGTTCCGGGTTGTTATTATTATTGTTGTTGTAAGTAATTAACTGCGGCAAATATATTTGTTAGCGTAAGGTTAATACAGATTCCAAAGTGTATTGTGTTTTGTTGTGTTTTCTAGTGAACTAACGTGCTATATTATATATATATATTATATAAGATCTTATCTCTGATTACCTAGAGACGAGCCACTCGGGTATTGGACTGCCCGATACAGAGAGATCTAATAGATATACAGTTAGGAGAGATATTTGGATAATCGTGTTTTACTCAGTTACGGGTATTATAGGATCCCCGTGACACTACTAATAGAAAAATGTAGCGGGTTTCCTCTCTAAGACTATATGTCAAATGACCAAATTTATAAATCAATGTGCTCTAGTGATGTCGTTAAATAAAACAAACTTTAACTTTTTATTTTTGTACAGTGAACATTTCGGCAAAGTGGACATTTCCGCGGATCGCAAAATTTGCGATAAATGTAGTCTCCCAGTTTGGAAAATATTTATACAAATTTTAAAAAGAAAATCTATAGTTATATAGTTTTGACACTTTGTGTTTTTAAATGATTACAGAATTCTAAATATATTTTCTTATATTCTCCTTATTTATCTGTGCTTTATAACAGCTTCCATTGTGCCTATAAATTATGATTATGACCTGGACGTCAGAGTCGCAGTGGCCTGACATTCCTATTGCACTCACCCCTATAAGCGTACGAGACGGGCGGGGGGGGGGGGGGGGGGGGGGGGGTGGGGGGAATAGCTGGGTTGGCAAGTCTCACCCTAGTGCTGGAGCGAAACCTCAAATTCGGGCAACAAAATATACAAGATATTCGGGAAAACGTGCTAATCTGAGACCTTGTTACCATGTATTTCCATCATTCTACCCTCAAAATTTGTTGTAATCCATGTAAAATTGCATAGTGATTCATTTGCATCCCTATATAGCTATTTGGTAGTAATGCTAATATGAATAAATGTTGTTATTTAGATTCGGGCATTTTTGTTTAATTCAGGTAAAAGCCCCACTCCTACAAAAATGGAAGCCCGTACGCCTATGCTCACCCCTTACTCCCTAGCGCCTTTGTATTTCATTCCACGTTTTTAAACAAGTGGAAAAACAAGAAATCACGGGATGCTCCTAATATATATTATGTCTAGGGCCTCCACGAGTCCAAAATATTGGACTCCCGCGCCCGAGTACCCAACACTTAAACAAGATGATGATGAGATTAAGCCCAGTGGTAAAACGTTCGCTTGATGCACGATCAGTCAGGGATCGATCCCCGTCAGTGGGCATATTAGGAATACAGTAAAATAGCAGTATGCATCTTAATTCCAGCGCTGAACATGGTTAAAGTTTGTTTTGCTTAACGACACCACTAGAGCACATTGATTCATTAATCGTCGGCTAATGGATGTCAACGCTGAGCATGGATGCCAAATCATGCCATTGTAGATTGCATTTAAAAACAGGTTGATATGTTCAGTGTTGTGACGGACGGACGGCCAGTTTAAAAAGAAACTAGAGCATGGTCATATAATTATTGTGTAAATTATATCATTGTTTATTTACTGCTGAAATTATTTTCCTACATTATCCACTGTATTATAGTTGATTATTATATTCTACCTTGTAGGCTACTAGAGTCCTGTGAATGGACTCGAGTCTTGCTAGACTCGGCACGTGCCCGAGTACTCGTGGATACCCTAATTATGTCCCCGCCACCTGGCATTAGTCGTAGGATCGATTCTCATCGGTGGACCTATTTGATTGTTCTCGTTACAGTGCCCCACACCTGGTGAAATATGAAAGGCCGTGGCATGTGCCGTCTTGTTTCTAGGAAAGTGCATATAAATAACCGATCAGGATAGTTCATGTTGTTGTTGTTGTTGTTAATATTTTAACATGCTCATATACCACTAAGGCTTCGAGCATGTCTATCCCAAGTCCCGTCTCTGGATGCCAGAGGCCCGACTTGGGACAGATATAGTTCATGTGGCGGTAATGGCAATCTGATTAAAATTAGCTCTACTGGTAATAGTAATTAACCAGTGGAGCTAATTTTAATTAAATTGCGGCAATGGGTTTATCCTCTTACTAAAAAGACCGTTTCGCAACTTGTAGTTATATATCTAATTTTATTAGTTTAAAATGCCCAAAGAGCCATTCAACTCAACAGTAATAATACTCATTTTATTCAAGACACAAGTATTTGAAACGTACGTACAGCTAACACGTTTTGTCAATGCTGTTAAAATCAATCAGAAAAGAAGTGTGATTTTTTAAATTAATTTTTTTTTTTTTTTTGTGCGTCATAATTACTTTTTTTCTATTAGTTATTCTGCATATATGTGTACCATTATGTTTGACAATTAACCAAATTTTAAATTTTTAATTACCTGGTGTTGAATGTTATAATCCTGGAAGTAATCCAAGTAGTCTATGGTCGAGGGTAACCGAGTGCCGACAGTAAGCCTATATTGAACTAGATTACACTTTGGCATGTTGTTCAAGATTTAATCTTTACATTTTAAAACTAAAATTAATAAATACTTGAAGCCGGAAATCGCTTTTATACAACTTTAGGTAGTCTTTTTAAAATTGGTCACAACATTGAAAATATGTTACAATTATGCATTGGGATGGGGAGGGTCGGGATCGGGGGGGGGGGGGTTGTGATGGTGGGGTACTATACAATACAGGTACAGAGGAAGCAAGTAGACATTGGGGGGATGCCCCCCCCCCACCCCCACCCCCCACCCCCCAAACACACACCCCTGCTCCGCTGTGCCTGCAATATATCATATTTACCGCTAAACCAGCGTCGTTTGTACACACTGCAGTTAATCTCAACTAAATTTCAGTCAGGATTTATATTAAGAAGAAAATTCAACTTTCTGGAATGTTTTTTTAAAAAGCGTTCAAATTTTATATACACAGTATTCAAAACTGCGATCTGCGAGAGCAATAAGAATATTGCTGGTCATCAAAGGAAAATTGACTCCTGGAACATTAAAGTCAATCATTTATATAACTAAAAGTAAAAATGGGTCAAGTTTGCCCTTGTTTTATATCGAATGTCGACAGATCAGACGTGAAGGGTAACTATCGACATCATGGCGGCTTCAACTCGGGGGGGGGGGGGGGGGGGGGGGGTCAGGGTAAGGACTCTATATCGATTTCTCTTCGCTCATTGACTACGAACAATCCTGACCTGGGCAGATATTTTAGAAAGCCCAGGACCTATTTGTCTGTCGGTCGTTTGGTCTCTCTATATTTGTCTGCCTTTCTCTTTCTCTCTGTTCTCCGCTCTCTCTCTCTCTTTCTCTCTCTCGCTCTCTCGCTCTCTCTCTACATCATGCCCCCCGCACTGGATGTTGCAGACTAACAGTTTGTTTTGTTTTGAATAGAAACAAAAGACGTGACGTATGGCCATGTCTATTTTCAGTGAATATACCCGTTAGCAAGACAACGTGAGTCTATGAAAGATACACAATTATAATGCAAACAATGATTTCATTTCGTTAAAGTGTTAAAAACGTTGTTTTACACTTATGTGATATTCATGATTTAGGTGTTGCTTCCTTTCTTGTTTTGCTTCATTTGTTTTCTCAAATCATAAACAATAAACTTGTCGTTAAAACATATGTTGAATTTAAATCTCGTAGTGACGCAAACTGTTTAGGTCGATGGTACCTGCATGTCCTCTTTACTATTTAGACTTAACAGTATATTCTATGGCAACATATATGGCATTCTTGTTACAGGTATGGCAACAGATATGGCAATATTGTAACTTCTTTACAAACTCACTCGAATCTTTTTGTCCATCCTTTCGAGACAGTATGTAACACATCAAACACAATAAATAAACTGGTCATTGTTATCAGAAAACACTGCTCTCTTTTGCACCATAATCGCGATGCCACATACGGTATTAATCTTAGTGAAGACGAAATGTAGATATAGTCTTCATCCTCCAGTAGCTACCTTTGTGTCAAACTGTCGAGCGTTTACTCTAGGGGAAAAAAAGAGAATGTGTTCTAGTAGCTCGTCCCAAAACAACTGCCAAAAAACATTAATCAAAAACACCTTTTACGTCAATCCATATAAATTCCATACGCCGTAGCGGTACAGAAGATGGTTTTGTTCTGGTAGGAGTACGTTGCATAGCTGTCGAACTTGGGCTCCCATGCACACCGACTCGTTACCATGACTCCCTGGTCCCTCTTCTCCCCGAGGATGACTGTCACTATGATCTTGTACCTGTCCATACAGAGCTGCTTCGTCCGTTCCTTGATTTCATCCGTCAGGACCTGGCTCATCGTGGGCGCCATCTTGGCATTGTACTGGAACTCTTCGAGTCGTTCGTCCAGGGTGCACTTGAGAATATTGCGAACCGTGTGAGATTGAAACTTGGCGCTCGGTTCCATACGATAGGTAGGCTCGTAATTGATGGCCGGCTGGAAGGGCGATGTTTCGCGCTTGTCGGACTTTCCTAATTTCTTGGACGCTTTCTTAGTGGAAAGTATATTGCCCATTTGGAAGACGCTGCTTCTTCTGGAGTCCGCCACAGGGAACAGACTCTTTCTTCTGTCGTCTGGTGCTAGCGACATTGGATTCAGACCGACAGGAGATGGCGCATCCACAGACAGCATCAGAACCTTTTTGGTCGCCATTGTGGTCTTGTCACGACAGAATGATGTTCGAAAACTAACACACGTGATATGTTTTAAAACAGCTTACTAATTACAGTGTCCACAAGCTGGAAAAGTAAATGTCATCTTCAAAACATGTTCTACGACAAACAACCACTTGGTGAAACAGTTATATATTTTTATAGAAAATATGCAAAAATTGATGGCTTGGCACTTCAGCAGATACAAGAATGACTGGACACTCCAACAAAGATGGTTATAACTGGACACTCCAACAGATGGCTTAAACACTCAAAAGGGTGCAGGAATCAAACGGAAAACATTTTCAAATTCGGCAGTTAACCTGTCTCTTGCGGAGATTTGTTGAGTTAAATGTATTGCATTATAATGAACACAGTATTCCATGCAGTTGCGAATGACATAAGTGCGGTGACCCGTCTTACCCCAGTATTTAATGCGGTCCACGTTGCTCGCCGTCACAAAAAGAATGGTCATTATAGTTGAGGCGATTATGAGTTCATAAACCTTCACCAAAATATGGTATTAGATTCCAACCCAGTTGAATCGTTCAACGTTAGTTTGTTCTCTCACCCGAATTTGCGTGAACTCTTGATCTTCGCGACTTGAAGAGCATGATCTTTGACCCAGAAAGTGAAGGTTTAGCAATGTACTCCTCAATATATCGAGAAAGGGAAAATCGTACTCCTCAAAATGTCGAGAAGGGGAAAATCGCACTCCTCAATATATCGAGAAGGGGAAAATCGTACTCAATATATCAAGAAGGGGAAAATCGTACTCCTCAAAATGTCGAGGAGGGGAATATCGCACTGCTTAAAATTTCGAGAAGGGGAAAATCGTATTACCGTAAAATGGGGTAATAAGGGACTGCCTGGTAATAAGGGACATTTTTCTGAAAAAAACCTTTCATTGCATATTTTCATTTTGTTTTGAAACAGAAGCAAAGCAACGGGTTTTTTTTAGTAAAGACTAATGTGTTGTTGAAGAATACAAGGTAAATTGTTTATTCATTATTGCTTGTATGATGGGAGAGAGCAGATTGAAAAAATGTGCGAATTTCACGAAAACATTATGTTGGTCAAAACTTTATCTGTCCAGGATTAGCCAAAAGAAGCATACAAGAAATCACCATTGCTAGAAGTAGTGAAACATACCAGATACATTTATATAAAATATCACAAGGATATGAGTATTTATTATGATAAAACAAAATTATCATTTTTAATTTCAGGTAAAAAGTGCTTCAACCTGGGGTAATAAGAGACAGTAGCTGGGTGCAAAACTTCGTAAAAAACATTCAAAAGTAGACATATTAGAGGCTGTGGGTGCTGTTAATAGTGGACTTTGAGTTTGAATGTACAAGGCGGCGACTATGTCTTGTTCACTTACGATAATGAGATATATCCAGGTGTAATAACATTGATGAAGGATAGCAGATGCTCAATAAAAGCAATGGAGAAGAGTGGTGAGAATTGGAAGTGGCCCAAAACAACTGACATTTTATTCTATCCAATGGAGGACTTGAAACAAAAGATCGAAAAACCGAAGGAATTGTAAAGGGGTGTTATGGAAGTGAAGGAACTGAAGCTTGATTTTGCCTATAAGAAAGAAACTGTTGACATGTGTTACAATTGTTTAGATGACAAAAACTATTGTTAAAACATTTTATGTTGTATTTTAAACCATCCAAGATCTGGAGAACAGATTATTTTTATTTTTCTGTGATTAGTTCATTTTGTGCCAAAAGGTAGACCTCGCCGGGCTTACTCAGGTTTATTTAGGGCTCTGATTTATTTGTTTTCTATTGTTTTGTTGTGAAACATTATTAAATTTATTTTTTAAAATATGCTCTTTGTTCCTTGTAACCCCTATTGCAGTTATAATAGGAACACCAACTAAAACCAATAGCAGTCCCTTATAACCCCATCCATGGGGTAATAAGGGACAGTCATTAGAAAAAATAAATACTTGGAGTTTAGATTTTGGAACATGGTATGAACTATTGGGAAATCTGACCAAGTAGTCACAAAATGGCATAGGACTTCCTCCCACATCAGTTAGATGTATTGATATATTATAAGAAAAGTGTCGAAATCGTACCCTTATTACCCTATGTTACGGTTCTCAAAATTTCGAGAAGGGGAAAATCGCACACCTGAAACTAATCGGTATTACTGAGAAGAGGTGAAACAAACATGATTAGGTGTCTCCAGTGAAAAGTTAAAGTTTGGTTTGTTTAACAACACCACTAGAACACACTGATTTATTAATCATTGTATGTCAAACATTTGGTGTGTTAGACATATTGTTTTCCCCACAGACATGACAGGACATACCACCGCATTTGATATACCAGTCGTGTGGTACTGGTTGGGACAGGAAAAACCTCAATCAGAGAATGGGCCGTGTCTTCAGTGATAATGATTTATAACTTTAAATCTGCATTTGCTATTAGATGTATTGTCATTTATTCTCTGACCAAAGTCAGAGGGAGCATGGAGGCCATTGTCTCCCAAATACACCTCTTTCTCCTACCACTCTCTATATCTACCTGTCGTTTCATAACATGACTCATGAATGGTGTTGGTGCACCCCCCCCCCACCCCACCCCCCGCAATGTGGGTAAAAGCCTGGATACCCCAATGCATTTATTTCACACACACACACACACACGCACGCACGTACGCACGCACGCACAATATTATATTTAAATTATATTTTCTCACAAATACAACAAGAGGCCGCAGTAAGCTAAACATTCCAGAAATAGTTTCTTTTAGCCGTTTCATATCACATGTATATTATTTTCCATTCAAATCGAACCTCTCGAAAATCCATGTTTGCACTTCAAAAGTAATATAGGCCTACAGCAAACTCCTACTATCGCGAACAAGCACGGCAGAAGCAAGTAGACATGATTGGGGGGGGGGGGGGGGGGGGGGGGGAGTGACATAGATCGAGGGCGCAAAGCAAAGTGTCTAAGGGGTTCGGGGGGTATGCTACCCCGTAAAAGTTTGAAAACTAAATGTCCTGAAATGCAATTTTCTGCATTCTAGAAGTATAATTCCTCTCTGACTTAAGATTTTCTACCAATTTTATTTTTGATTCAGAATTATTGAGGGGTGGATGTGAGGTGTGTGTGCTAGAGTCCCACCCCTCCCGGCCCTTCTCTGCTCAGCCGTGCCTGGTGAACTAAATGTTTCAAATGGCGCAAAACTCAATGCAGCGATCCAGAGGACATGATGTCGCTTAAACTGTTACTATATTGAGTTGTAGTTTCATTAACTATATACATATAATATTAGTTGCTCTTTCAAAATCGTGCGTTCTGTACTGTTATTTGATTCAATGTTTTCAAAGACGCTAATATATTATACATGTGTTCACAACACCTTAGTATTAAAGTCAGCAAAATGCAAAACAAGTCTTTAAAATACAAATATTTGCATAAGTTTGTTTAAATGACAATGTTATCATCCATAATACTTTGTAACCCCCACCCCATTCCATTCCATTCCAATATTTATTTACATGCTCATATACCACAAGAGTTGCGAGCATGTCTGTCCCGAGTCCGATTTCTGGATAGCCAGTGACCTGACTCGGGACAGATCCCCCACCCCAGTCACATCTCTCTTTTTTTCTCACCACCTTTTATATTTGCTTGTCGCAAAAGAAATTATGGGTGCTATTTCCCAGTGAGGGTGTCCCCAATAAAATCCTGGTTCCGCTATGGAACAGCAGTGTCATGAGAGAAAATCCAAAATCTATTAGCCAGCAGAGATGGACGACAGTGCACGCAGACTGCATCTTTATTCCAATTCCAACCCATACACAAGATAACAAGTCCCACCGATTCGTTCGTTTACTTGTTAGTATTTCCTTCAAAGAAAGCTGAGCTATGATGGATTCTAGATGATTAAGATATAAATAAAATATTAGTTATGAAGAGTAAATTAAAACAGTTGCATATTGGGTTTTTTGATATCACTAACCTTAATGAACTTGGTCGTGGCGGGGATCGATCAGCGGCGATTGAGATAAGCGGTTTTTACGGAACATTTCACTGAGTCGATCTGATCATTGCTGTTTTACGGCTTTTAAACTAATCGCCTTTGTATGATTATTATCATTACAAGGTCATGGCATTTCAAGCAGACCATGGGCCCGCACTTAAACCAGACACCTGCGTCGAAACTGGCCAGAGAATGTGGTGTAAAATTTGGCACCGCTCCACGGTAGTCCTATCCTATGGCAGTATTGGTAAATGGTATTAGCGCCGTGACCAGCGTAGTTAATCAATCTTGATATATTAGTAAAAGTAGAAAAAATAACAATCAACTGCTTGGAGACAAATTCCCTTGTGAGAACAATGGCGGGAAAGGAACCATTAGTGAGTGAGGCTGTCGGCCGCGTTTTGCTCACAGAAGTACCAGAAAAGGGCGAACTTCCCGAAAAAAGGAAAATGAGTGTGTTTCCAACAGCACATAAACGGCCGAGTATCGCGGCGTCGTTTTTGGGCGTTTTGGCCACGAGACGACTCTCGATGATGAAAAGGATGATGCCGAGGATACAGGACTTGAGAAAAGAGAGCACGGGGATCCAGGTACACTACGAGCCGACGTACAGGCTGGAGCCCAAGGTGACATTCAGCGCCGCGAAGGCGGAGAGGATCCTCAAGGACGTCGTGGACGAGCGACTGGAAGGGCTGATATACAACGCCAAGGCGACGCCGTCACTCATACGCTATCTGTGTGAGGAGATCAAGGATCGCGTGAAGGACTTGCACTACGATCGGTACAAGATCGTGGTGAACGTGACTATCAGCCAGAACACTGGCCAGTGCATCTTGGCCACAAGCAGGTGTGCGTGGGAGCCCAAGTACGACACCTTCGCCAGTTACTCATACAGCAACAAGGGCATCATGTGCTTCGCATCCGTGTATGGCGTCTACACTGACTGAAAACCTAGCAGCAAAGGAATCCCGTTCTTTACTCAATTCTAATTATCTTAAACCTAGCAGCAAAGAAATCTTGTTCTTTACTCCATTCTAATGACCTTAAACCTAGCAGCAAAGGAATCGTGTTCTTTACTCCATTCTAACGACCTTAAATCTAGCAGCAAAGGAATCCCGTTCTTTACTCCATTCTAACGACCTTAAATCTAGCAGCAAAGGAATCCCGTTCTTTACTCCATTCTAACGACCTTAAACCTAGCAGCAAAGGAATCTCGTTCTTTACTCCATTTTAACGACCTTAAACCTAGCAGCAAAGGAATCCTGTTCTTTACTCCATTCTGACGACCTTAAACCTAGCAGCAAAGGAATCCTGTTCTTTACTCCATTCTAATTACCTTAAACCTAGCAGCAAAGGAATCCTGTTTTTTACTCCATTCTAACGACCTTAAACCTAGCAGCAAAGGAATCTTGTTTTTTACTCCATTCTAACGACTTTAAACCTAGCAGCAAAGGAATCTTGTTCTTTACTCCATTCTAACGACTTTAAACCATGCAACAAAGGAATCTTGTTTTTTACTCCATTCTAACGACTTTAAACCTAGCAGCAAAGGAATCTTGTTTTTTTACTCCATTCTAACGACTTTAAACCATGCAACAAAGGAAGTTTGCTGTTTGCTCTCTTGTAAGGACTTTATACCAAGCTTCAAATGAATTTTGTTGTTTACTCTCTTGTAAAAACTTTAAATCATGCAACACAGGACTTTTGTCGTTTGCTCTCTTGTAAAAACTTTAAATCATGCAACATGGGACTTTTGTCGTTTGCTCTTTTCAGACGACTTTAAATCATGCAGCAAAGGAATTGTGTTCTGTGCTCTTTTTTAACGACTTTAAACCATGCAACGAAGGAATTTTGTTGTTTACTCTCTTGTAAAGACTTTAAATGATACAACATAGGACTTTTGTCGTTTGCTCTCTTCTAACGACTTTAAACCATGCAACGAAGGAATTTTGTTGTTTCCTCCATTCTAACGACTTTTAGCCATATAATAGGAATTTGTTCTTCTCTTCTCGTCTAACGATTTTAAACTATCATTGCAACTAAAAGATATTGTTCTTCGCGTTTGTTTAAAAATTAAAAACCGACGGTATTATATGTTTAGTTGTTATAATTCAGATAAAGAATAAACAAAACAAAACAAAAACCCACACACAGACACAACAATAGATACTGGTTTTTTTTTTGTTATTACCAACTTGGAGCGTAAAACAGTAACTGTTAAGATTTGTCTAAAATTGAATGTGCTGATATTGTTTCGTAATATGATATCCACTGGCTTTAGTATATTGATAACCCGACACATTGCTATCTCGTCGACGAATGATTGATGTTATATGCAGTGACAACTTCTTTTATTAAAATATAATATTGTTCATTGATTCCATCTCTTATGTGTTCAGTTTATATTGTGATTTTAATTAGTTTTTGTCCTAATTATAATGTATGTAATTAACTTGCGTACAACATACCACTGAAATATAATCTAGTCTTCAAAGGTAGGTACTAGGGACATGATATATATTAAATATTTCTTAACCATTTGCAATGATTTGGGAACACAACAATCGGAAAACACCAGCAGTTTGAGAGTGTGGAGGTGCAATTATGTGTTAATCACAAACCTATCAATGGACGGTGTATGTGAGTCTGTGCATGCGTGTGCGTGCGTGTGCGTGACCTTCCGCCACCTATAAGAACATTAAAGCTATTCTGATCTTAAAATAGAAAAGGCCAAAACGACCACCTAATGTATGTATTCAAGCATTTATAATTTCATAATGTTCTCTTTGAAATGTTCTCTTAAAAAGTCAGAGCGGAATAACACTTTGGTGAATTCAGAGAAATGAAGGATCATCGAAAATGTGTTTCTATAAGTGGGTAAAAATTGTGTATAGACCTCACACCTCTATACCGAGTACATTGTTTTTACTTACGGCTATTAAGTGTCAAATATACTTGGACTGGAATATTTTAAGTAAAATCTATTGTCGTCATACTAGTTACAGACAACTCTTATTTCCATTTTTTTATTTGCATTTTCCCACAGAGAAAATAGCACACACCATGGCCTTTAATGCACTAGTCCGATGGTTAAAGTTTAGCGACACCATCGGCTATTGGTATGTTTGTTTTGTTTAACGACACCACTAGAACACATTGAAGGAAATGTTTTATTTAACGACGCACTCAAGACATATCATTTACGGTTATATGGCGTCGGACATATGGTTAAGGACCACACAGATATTGAGGGAGGAAACCCGCTGTCGCCACTTCATGGGCTACTCTTTTCGATTAGCAGCAAGGGATCTTTTATATGCACCATCCCATAGACAGGATAGCACATACCACGGCCTTTGATGTACCAGTCGTGGTGCACTGGCTGGAGCGAGAAATAGCCCAATGGGCCCACTGACGGGGATCGATCCCAAACCGACCGCGCATCAAGCGAGCGCTTTACCACTGGGCTACATCTCGCCCCCAGAACACATTGATTTATTAATCATCGGCTATTGGATGTCAAATATTTGGTAATTTGCTCTTAGAGACGAAACCCGCTACATTTTTCCATTATTAGCAAGTGATCTTTTATATTCACGCACCATCCCATAGACAGGATAGCACATAGCACGACCTTTGATATACTAATCGTGGTGTACTGGCTGGAACGCGAAATAGCCCAAGGGACCCACCGAGGGGGTTCGATCCTAAACCGGCCGCGCATCAGGCGAGCGCTTTGCCACTGGGCTACGTCCCGCCCCCTCGGCTAGTGGATGCCAGACATTTGGTAATTGTGGCTCGTAGTTTCCCGAGGAAACCTATAGACAGGATTGCACATACCACGGTTTTTGATATACCAATCGTGCGGCACTAGTTGTCTGAGGGCGGTTGATCGTATGGGCGAAAGCTGTAGTGAATTAATATATGTTTTAAAATTTTCAACTGATTTTCGTGTTTATACTCTTATCTGGCCTTAAAGGGACATACCCTAGTTTTTAAATACAAAGGCGTATTTTGACTATTACAGCCATTTTTGATAACAGAAATCACACTTTACTTACATTTTATTGTTTAGATTATTCATTTCCGTACATTCGAAGTGTTTTTGGTCATCCTGGTGTTTTTAATATCACAAAATGCAATTCTCATACTTTTAAAAATGCACGAGCGTCTGAGAAGTAACAGCTATGGAGTCGAGTTTTAGTCTATTTTTAGAGGGTATTTCACTTTTAAAGTCTCAGACTAATGTTTCACTCAATTGTAACTTTATCCAAATGTGTTACAGGTTTGTAGATTAACTAAACTTGGTGTTCATTTTCAAGCATTGAAACTAGGGTCGGTCCCTTTAGCACACAACAAGACGTAGCTATCTGTGACGAGTATCCACGACAGGATTCGGAGTTAAAGGGATTATCTCGAGTTTGCTGCCATTGTATGATGTTTTTACTAATAACATTTTGTAACAACTTAAATTACATACTAAATACAGATTCTTGTTTGGAATATCAGTCTCTGTATATTCAATGAGTTCATGACGATCGTCGTACTGTTTGTAAGCAGCCCAGACTGGATTTCGAAGTTCCCAATCATGTACGTACCCCCCCCCCCCCCCCCCCCAAACACATCTACTGGGAAATGAACAAACATTAGGACAACCAGAAATACATTTAATAAACAGCTACTGATACGTTATATAGAAATATATATATATATATATATATATATATATTTAACATCTAATTATATATAATGGCTAAAAAGTCTGTGTTTGTCGGAGGGCGGAACGTAGCCCAGTGGTAAAGAGTACGCCTGATGCGCAGTTGGTCTAGTATCGATCCTCGTCGGTGGCCACATTGGCCTATTTCTCATTCCAACCAGTGCACTACGACTGGTATATCAAAGAAAGAAAGAAAGAAATGTTTTATTTAACGACGCACTCAACACATTTTCTGGTATATCAAAGGCCGTGGTATGTTCTATCCTGTCTGTGGGATGGTGCATATAAAAAAATCCCTTGCTGCTAATGGAAAAATGTAGCGGGTTTCCTCTATATGACTGGAAGGAAATGTTTTATTTAACGACACACTCAACACATTTTATTTACGGTTATATGACATCGGACATAGGACAAAGGAAATCCACTGTCGCCACTTCATGGGCTACTCTTTTTGATCTCTATGACTGTGTCAAAATGACGATACGTTTGACATCCAATAGCCGATGATTAATAAATCAATGTGCTCTAGTGGTGTCGTTAAACAAAACAAACTGTTAGTCTGCAACATCCAGTGCGGGGGGCATGATGTGGAGAGAGAGAGAGAGAGAGAGAGAGAGAGAGAGAGAGAGAGAGAGAGAGAGAGAGAGAGAGAGAGAGAGAGAGAGAGAGAGAGAGAGAGCGGTGAAGTGGCTGAATTACCGTTGAAACTCACTCTACACTTAAGATAAAGATGAAATGTTTTATTTAACGACGCACTCAACACATGTTATTTACGGTTATATGGCGTCAGATATATGGTTAAGGACCACACAGAGTTTGAGAGGAAACCCGCTGTCGCCACTACATGGGCTACTCTTTCCGATTAGCAGCAAGGGATCTTTTATTTGCGCTTACCACAGGCAGGATAACACAAACCATGGCCTTTGTTGAATCAGTTATGGATCACTGGTCGGTGTAAGTGGTTTACACCTACCCACTGAGCCTTGCGGAGCACTCACTCAGGGTTTGGAGTCGGTTTCTGGATTAAAAATCCCATGCCTCGACTGGGATCCGAACCTACCAGCCTGTAGACCGATGGCCTAACCACGACGCCACCGAGGCCGGTCACTTAAGATAAGGTCTACGGAAAACGCCCAACAAAAACTTGCTGTGGAAAAAAATAAAATCGAATACAAGTATAGTCCACAGCAAAAACAAAGTGTCGCGGCCAATTGCAGGGGTTGTAGACGGTACTGGGAAACGAACCCAGAACCTATCAGCTTTAAACGACATTCACTGATGACCACGACGCCACTGAACCCGTTCATAAAGTGCATAATTATTAGTCCTCTGTTTTTTGTTGTGCAGACAACAATACACAATCAACATTCTTGACTCGGTAAAGTCACACCACCGACAGTTTATTACCTGCGTTACACAATACGACAACAAAATGAAACCAATACCCACGTGGGAAGATTGCTCTGTGGATAATTTTCAAAAGGAAGGGGGTTTGCGTTTCTATTTTCAATACACCTCTCTCAGCTAGGTTAATTACACGCATTATTTAAAGGCTTAATAACTCATGCCAAAACGATAAAGCTGTTTTCACAACGTTAAAGAGCTGCTACTTGACCTCCATGTGGTATAAAAAACGATTTTTACATAGTACAGTATATTTATGATTATTTGCAAGCCCTGCAATTGCCTACGACAATCGACAATGCTGCGGACTATATTCCGATTGTATTCGATTTGTTTTCTCACAGAATGGTTTTTGCCATAAACATTTTCTTAATTGCAAGGGTTGATTTATTTTAATTATTATTTTTTTAATTATTGATATCGATATGACAGAGATGATAATGCACTACGAATGAAGAATTTCCGTTCATTTATCTTAAAAGTATTTTTTGTTTAATCGGGCTTTTATTAACATTTTAAACTACGACTGCTATGATAGTTAAGGTGTCTGTATCACAGGTGCTCGATTAACGGATGATAAAAATTAAAATACACTTTTCTTTTTGCCAAAATTCTGAAATTGTCAATAAAATAAATAAAAACCACAACTAAGCAAAATACTAGCGCATATAGTTACTACATGCACTTAGTAAAGTAACCGATAACCTGTGGTTGGAACGGGAAAAACAACGGCTCCAAAACGGTTATTGATCGGTGCTATGACCCATCATCTTTTCATTTGCAGCAAATGATCTTTTATATGCACTTTCCTACAGACAGGACAACACATATCACGTCATTTGATACACCAGTCATGGTGCACTGGTTGGAACGGGATAAAACCCAATCAGAGAATGGTTCCAAGTACCTCAGGCGAGCACTCTACCGACTGAGCTAAACCTGCTAACAGATTCAAACATTCGAACTACAAAACCGTTGCTGCATTTGAAATCGTGTTCTTGTTCGAAGGAAGGAAGGAAGGAAATGTTTTATTTAACAACGCACTCAACACATTTTATTTACGGTTATATGGCGTCAGACATATGGTTAAGGACCACACATATACTGAGAGAGGAAACCCGCTGTCGCCATTTCATGGGCTACTCTTTTCGATTAGCAGCAAGGGATCTTTTATATGCACCATCCCAAAGACAGGGTAGTACATAACACGGCTTTTGTTACACCAGTTGTGGGGCACTGACTGAAACGAGAAATAGTCCAATGGGGCTACCGACGGGGATCGATCCTAAACCGACCGCGCATAAAGCGAGCGCTTTACCACTGGGCTACGTCCCGCCCCCGTTCTTGTTCGAAACAGAGACCAATGGATATCTGTGAGTAACAAAATGCCACTCGGAGCGGGGTGTGGGTAGCAGGAGCGCTATTGGCCTTCTGGGGACTGAAACTCAAGCTCGAAGAAGTCTGAAGATTTAGACACACTCAGATATTTTAACCGCTTCATCAACGATGGTCTTATTTAATTTTTACGTGTCATCATTTCGCTAAAGTATAGCCAAAGAGGTCTAAAGCTCTGAGAGGATCTACAATTCTTGTTACAAAACGAAAGAGAACGCCAAGGTGCATCATGTTATTTTTTAATCTAACTTTGTAACTACGTCTGTAACGCTGCGATATAAAATATACTAATGCAACTGTCGCAGGTATTTGAGAATGATGGACCGGCTTCGGTGGCGTCGTGGCAGGCCATCGGTCTACAGGCTGGTAGGTACTGGGTTCGGATCCCAGTCGAGGCATGGGATTTTTAATCCAGATACCGACTCCAAACCCTGAGTGAGTGCTCCGCAAGGCTCAATGGGTAGGTGTAAACCACTTGCACTGACCAGTGATCCATAACTGGTTCAACAAAGGCCATGGTTTATGCTATCCTGCCTGTGGGAAGCGCAAATAAAAGATCCCTTGCTGCCTGTCGTAAAAAGAGTAGCCTATGTGGCGACAGCGGGTTTCCTCTAAAAACAGTGTCAGAATGACCATATGTTTGACGTCCAATAGCCGATGATAAGATATAAAATCAATGTGCTCTAGCGGCGTCGTTAAATAAAAAACAAACTTTAACTTTGAGAATGACGATGCAGTTTATAGACGATCTTATATACAGTTAAAGGGACATTCCTGAGTTTGCTGCAATTTTTAAGATGTTATCGACTAACAGAGACTTTTTAACGATTGTAATTACATATCAAATACGTTTTTCTGCATAAAATATTAGTGGCTGTATATTAAACGTGTTTCTGATCGTTCTAATATTTGTACCAGTTTAAATTTCATTTTACTTCCTAAAATATAATTTTTTCGTACGTACGAAATTATTTGAAGACAAAATCCAGTTTGGGTTTTTTACAAATATTAAGACGACCAGAAACACACTGAATAAACAGACACTTATATTGTAAACAAGAAAATATATTTAATATGTAAGTTTAATCGTAGAAATATTTTATTAGTCGAAAACATTGCAGTAAACTCAGGAATGTCCCTTTAAAGTTCAAATACGCGGACATGGGAACGAAACTCAGTTACCTGGGCAATCTAAACCAGCTACTTTTATTAATCTTCAGCAGCAAAAGGTATTTTGTATTCATGTCCAAAATGGACAACATATCGTCTATGAAATTCATTCAACAGAACTTTATAGAGCAGCTAAAAATAAAATAATGACATTATGGTAAATGTTTCAATTGTTATTATTATAAAATATGGGTACAGCCAACATTGTTTTTTGGTGGGGGTGGGGGTGGGGGTAGATAGAATTCGGGAATTTAAAGAACATATACTAGTGTTGCTAAGGAGAGATCTTTATTGTTTATATGTTAAATAACAAAACTATGCAGTTGAAACAAAACAATTTATTATTGTAATAAAAAGAAGTGTCATAACATCAAGGCGTAGGCCTACGTAAAACCTTTTTTTTTTTTTTTACAAATGCCGATATGAATTTCCAATTATATAATCACTATTATATTATGTTTAATGGACCATGCATTCACAATTAACATCATTATCACAACTGTACCAAAATTATTTCTTTTTATTTTATTTATTTTGGATCCTGCACCCCGCCCTCGTTACCAAACGTAAAAATATTGAATTTGCAAAGGATATTTTTTAAACATTTGTTTTAATTTCAAAACATTAATCCCACCCCAGACCCTCAGCATATACCATTTGTTCGCTTGTAAAAATGTCGATAATTGTAAATGAGCCCTTACAAGCTATTATTGTTCACGCTTATCGAAATTTGTCTACATTACAGTGGTATACATTATTACTATATTAATGAAATTATAATATTGAGTACATGTACTAACAAAAATAATGACGTAGTGCTTATATACAGTTAACGTCCAAGTACGCAATTATGGCCCATGTGAAATCTTTTTTCAAATACCGTTGAGAATTCGTAAGTTTAGAAACATTATCAGTTTTAAGTCTACAAACCATTGTTTTTCACGTTTATCCAAGAAACATAAAAACTGTAATTTGATTACTAATATATTTGAAGTTATATTTTTATAGATATGCAAAATTTTAGATAAACTACTATGTATAAAATATATATTTATATTATTTGTTTAAAAAAATATACAGATTGTTTACTCTTTGGTTTGTAATGTGTTTTTTTTTTTAAATACAAAATACCAGAGATTTGATAGAAACACTCTAAGAATAATAAATAAACAGTTTGAATAGTTTTCTATAATGATAAATAAATCGTAGTTTCTTATTCTCCAATTAACTCAAGAACTTCACATCTTCCAGGAAAAAGCAAGATTGTTAATTGATCCTGATAATGTTAATGAAAATACATACACAATTATATTCTTCAATGCGTAGTTCACGCTGGAAGCTAGTCGTTCTAAGAAGCAAACAAATTATCATCGATCAACAAATTCACCGATTATTAGGTCTTCCACAGCTTAAAGTTTTACGTTCATCTGGTATTGAAAAATTGTTCCTTTTTTTTTCGAAACATGACACACGCTTGATGAATAGTTATTCTCAAGCAAAGTATTAGTTTACACAAAATTATCACTGACGATGCTTTAATCCTCTACGGCACACAGATATATTTTTCTTGCAATGATTTAGCCATCATCAGCTTTGACACCAATACGGGGTCGTACGCGTCTTACGATCATCTTTTGCGATTCCTCTTGAACAGACCTATTCCAGATACACCCCGAAGACGGTAGCTGTGCAGAAGATGTGACCGTTTTTGAACGTGTACGTGGCAAAATCGTCTACCCTAGGGTCCCAGGTACAGCGGCTGGTGACCATCATCCCTTGTTGCATGTTCTGTCCAATGTGCACCTCGCAGATGATTCTGTAGCGGTCGAAATTCATCAACTTCACCTTGTCCTTAATCTCGTCTGACAGAACTTTACTTAGATTAGCGCACAACTTGGACCTGTAGGTGAACTTCTCCAGCCTGTTGTCTAGAACATTTTGTATCGCATCCTGGACTCTTTCCGATTGGAACTTCCGGTGCGGTTCCATACGATAGGTGGGTTCCTTTTTCACTGGGATCGTAACTCCCGAAAATCTGGAGGAGCCCTTTCGGCCAAATAGTCGAGTGGTTAGTCGCCTCGCCAAGCGCTTGGAGGCAAGAAGTCCTATGAGTGATGGTCCTGGAAGACTGGTCCGCAATCCTCCCGCGGTCATAAAGGTACTGGGTCTTCTGGCACCGTCCATGAGGTTACTAGGTCTTCTAGCACCATCCGTAAGGTTACTAGGTCGCCTGGAACCGTCGGTCGGTGAAAGCAACCCTTTGGCTATGGACTTTCGCCTGTTCTCCGCAGGTGGTGTCAGTCCTAAATTAGATTCTTTTCGACTCATCCTGATCTTGTGTCCACTACTCGTGATACTGATGTATTGATTTCAAATGACGGCTGTGAATATAAATGTGTAAGTCAGACTGGTGCGGTACATGTACATTGGATTTATGACCGCTACAGTGCAAGACAGATCAACCTTTCCATGTCTGATATCGAAGGGGAAAAGACCATCCAATCGAACTAACGAATAAAACAACCTGTATCGTCGTCCCGTTGCCAGAAAGAAAATAAACCACGTGACATGTTTTTGAATGTTGTCCATGAATTCTAACAATAGATCTGGTTTATGGCTTACATACGTCTTTACAATATAGTTGAATAATAGGACAAAGAAATATCTATAAAAGAGAAATAGAAACGTACACCGGACACCCTTATTGTAAGTGCGGGAGATCTGTATAGGCATGCGTATCTGTTTATCAGGCTTGTCTATATATGTTACATCTTCTATAGTCTGTGTATAATTAGACGGCGTACTCCATTCAGCGAATCTGAATTAAAAGTATACATAAAAGAACTATTAAATCTTATATACCGTCCTTTGAGAAATGACAGTTGCACGACTTAAGGTTTCGAACACATATTTTATATACCGCAGACTTTAAGTCGGAATATTTTTCCTATACAATACTTTATTTTTGTGTTGGTATATATATATATATATATATATATATATCAGGGCCGTACCCTGATCAAAATCCTAGGGGGTGAGGGCACTACTTTTTATAAACAAATGAAACACTACACAAATTAAACCCTGAGATGTGTATGCTATTTTCTAGAGTAAAAAAAGAGAAGAAAAAAAAAGATTCTCAGGGGGACAACTGGGTTTTTTTAAATATTTTTTTTTTTTTTTTTTATTAAAATGTAAAGAGATGAACAACATGCATGTATGTGCCAGGAGTTAACATTCTAAATAAAATTTAGTCTTCTCAACATGTATACATACACACGCACGCATGTTCACATTGAGCACACGCACGCACCAAACACGCACATGCACAGGACGCTCGCTCCAGTATGCGTATGTATCTGTATTTTCTGAATTCGGATAAGTCAAATTTAAAACTCATGAGCATAGGCTGAGAGGGGGATGGGGAGGGGGAGGGGGAGGTCGTGTGTGTTCGGACGAACCATATTTTTTTATATAGTGCAATATTAGGCTATTCATATAGGTTAGCATTGAAGATGTACAGCAAAGGGTCCGCTAGGTTCATATTCACTTAAGCACTACGTCCTTGAAACTAATGTATGTGTCAGCATGGTACTTGTAAGCTATATGCGTAACAACCATTAATTTAAATGGCTAATTTATCTGACACATTCAAAGCATACCCTTCATTATTTATTTGATGTTTTCTCAAAACAGAAAGCTAATTTCCTGTTTCCCTCTGCATACTAAATATCGGGTTGTACAGGCTGCATAACAGAGAAGTAAACAAATTAATAGGTTTCATGTAACACGTTTTCTATTCAACGAGTTAAATAACTATGATTTGAATGCAGAACTTATGTGGTTGTATACGCGTAGCTATTTTAATTATATTCATATTAATTCTTCTTTTTTTTCACTTACATTCATTTTCTTTCTCCATTTTTATCGGGGGGGGGGGGGGGGTACATGTATTTTTATTTTATTTTATTTGAATCAGAAATAGAGAAAAAGATAGACAGAGACAAACAGACAGAAAGACAATGACAGATAGAAAGAGCGAGCGAATTATTGCGAAATAACGTCTTTGAGAGAGAGAGAGAGAGAGAGAGAGAGAGAGAGAGAGAGAGAGAGAGAGAGAGAGAGAGAGAGAATGAATGAATGAATGAATGAATGTTTAACGACACCCCAGCACGAAAAATACATCGGCTATTGGGTGTCAAACTATGGTAGAGAGAGAGAGAGAGAGAGAGAGAGAGAGAGAGAGAGAGAGAGAGAGAGAGAGAGAGAGAGAGAGAGAGAGAGAGAGAGGAGAGGGGAGGGGGGGAAGAAGAATGGATTGGTGGTCATATTTATAGTAAACTTGTTTTGCATTTTATTAATAGCGTTATGAATTACATTACATCGCCATTGTACTGTCAATTTTCGTCTATCTACGGCAGGGAAGATTTCATTAATATATCTGACGATTTCTAGTTTTGAAATTTAATTTAAAATTCTTCCGTCTTGAAACACAAATTCCTGAACTCAAATTATAACTTGTTGGTTTTTTTTTTAAATATCGAATTAAGTGTATCTTCAATATCGACGAAATCCAACAGAGTATGGTATGAGAAAAAAAACGTGGATTTATTTTTCTCTTTGTTGAAAGAAAATTGTGATTTATCTATCTGTTGAAATGAGTAACGCTGCTCAAAACTTGTTCATGCGTGATCATCCGTGACTGAACTCTAAGACGGGTATTTTATGGCGAAACATGCAGGTCTCAAGTCTTACGAACAAAACACTATTCAAAACGAGGAAATTCTTTTCAGCTCTGTAGATCTATGTTCTTTTGTGGAGTGTTGTATGGATATAGCATAGCGCAAGTTTTGCACCTTCGTAATGTATGTTCAGACAAAAGGTCAGGGGATTATGAATCAAACTGAATTAAATTATTCTTAACTGGGTAGAATGGAAATAGCTAAATCTATATTTTTATTTTTATTATAATCCCATTTGGTTCATCATCAAAACATTTCAATTAAATATCACTTGAATGCGTATAGATGTAAAACCATGTGCAGGTTGAATGTATATATCTATATTAGATATGTACATTTGTGTAGTTGTTCATTTTCTGTTCGTGTTTTTAGCTTCCTATATGACGTATAGTAGGGACGAAAGCAATACAAAAAACTGAGAGTTCGTTACCATGCTTGTGAAAGTTACTTATTTAACACATTCCTATAGATTTTGACCCAAGGAACACGAATCCGAAGATACCACAAAATATTTTCCCCAAATAAGGCCAGTTTCAATGACCTTGAAAGGTCATGAGAGGTCAAGTAGGGCAAAAACCTAAATCGGTAACGGATAGTCATAAAAAGGCAATGTTGGTGTCAAATGAAAGCTTTCATCAAACCAAAACACTTCTATTCCAAATAGTAAATTGACAGGGTCAACAATGTGACCTCCAGAGGTCAATAAAGAGATCAATAGGGTTTTTTTGGTAAAAATACAGACTCCAAACTATGATGTTGACCGTGTATAATGTCAAATGAAAGCTCTCATCAAACCATAGCACTCAATGCAAAACACTTTTATTCCAGGATGTATCTTGATAGGAACATGCTGAAGTGAACCCAACTTTCACATTCTGGATGCTCATCATGAAGTATCAGTAGTTAGTGCTGGTGTTCGTACGAGCTCACAGGCAGCGTAATTTTCGGCTATTCGTGGAGACCCTGAAGGCTCTGGTTGGGACTTTCTTTGCCATGGACCACCACAACTATGCTTGATGGCTTCCCGTCTTCATCGCTGATCTTGAGTCACTGCCATCCTCTGGTCTAGTAGAGTTTGAGGGTAATGGAAACTGGACCATCAGCCGCACTATGAACAGGTTCTCTGCCATCGCCATAGATCACACCCATGAACAGAACAACAAACTGGTGAAAGGGGTAAGTGGCATTATCGGAATAACAGAAGATCCTACATCACTGGCAAAATGGGTCCTGATCGGCCCAGCTCTAGCCCATCTGGTGGATGATTTCCAGGAAAATGACCATGACACAGATGAACTTCGTCCACATCATGAAGAGGGCAAATCCTCCCACTTGCGTTTCTTGAGGCATGTCCAGAATATGTCTGACTTCATTCTTCAAGTGTGAAATCCCTTCTAGGAGGAAGAAAAGGAATTGGTGTCACTACATGGGTGTGTGTCCTTGTCAGTATCATCATCTGAAGCTGTCCAACAAATTGACAAACTTGGACGATCTCAGTATGAAGATTATAACGAGACCGTATTGGAAAACCGAACACATAACCTTCAGACGCCAATCAAAAAGAACAAACTGATTTTTTTCAAACAGGTTAAACAACGCAAAACAGCAACCCAGACAAAAACTATCTCATTTCAAAGATCATACGTCGTTGTATGGTCATTTGTTTGTATCATTGCACACACGTCAAGGAAACCTAAGCCTCTTCTTTCAACATGCGTCTGTAATCCCTCCTTCTGTCATGAAGACAACAAATGACAAGGCTGCACTGTACCACTGCATCATCGAAGCAGATTCTGCAAAAGGACCAGGCACCTTAGAGCAAACGGCCGAGCTCCCTCCAACAGGCTACAATGCAATAATCATCGATGGTGGGCCCTCATTCACACGATGCCACCAAAACCATCATGCTCGACATTTGACGACTATGTGGCTACTGTCTTCTGTCCTCGCCTCCACGTTGAACTCAAAGCCTGTGATCACCTTGATGTCATATGGGGCAGATATTTTCCCAAAAGAATCAAAGGTAGCACACGTAACAAGAGAGCAGATGGAGATGCAAAGATTCCCTAAGGCAAGAAAACCTGGGGAAAGTTTCTGGCAGATTCGTCAAACAAGGAAGAACTGTTTGAGTTTCTGTCCAGTGAGGCAATTAAAAACCAATATTCCGACAGCAATGATGTATACTTGACATCTGGTGCCAAGGTTGTACATATCGGGCCTGGTGATGAAATGATAGAACCTTCGAACCACGAGGAAGCAGACACCAGCATAGTGGTACACATAATCGACGCACTTCTCATCAGGACTGGCGACACCGACGTATTCATCATCCTCTTGGGTCAGTTCTGTCGTTTCCATTCCATAAATCCAAACCTAAACTTGTGGATTCCATTCGGTGGTGGAAAGCATCAGCAAATGCTTTACATCAATCGACTCCATCAGAGCATTGGCCAAGAACGCTGCCCTGCATTGCCGATGTTCCATGCCATGTCAGGTTGTGATACTACGAGTGGACTGAAAATTTTGTGAAGATCTCACAGCACCCCTTCCAGGTTTTGTCAGGTCATGACTTCGCTTCCGTGGAGGAGATCGTGTGTCGACTCTACGACAACACATCGACTACGTCTGAGGTCAATGTTCTGAGAATTCCACTAACACAGGACGCATTAATGCTTCACCTTAGACGAGCTGTGCACCAGGCATCAATCTGGTACAGAAGTCATCAGCCAGTGCTCCCAGAAGAGGACCCATGTTCTTTCGGCTGGCAAGAATCCAACAACAACCTAACGCCCAGGTGGACCTCGCATGGCACGGCCACTGAAGTGTTCAAAATGACAGTAAAATGTGGTTGCCGTAAACCCTGTACCGCCCCCTGCTCTTGCAAAAAAGAACATCTTGACTGTACACCACTGTACAAATGTCCCTGCTTAAAGTGATCTAGAGGCCACATAGTTAACCACAAGACATTTAACCAGCAGCAAGTTGTTTTGAGGAGTGCTTTCATTTAACACCATAAGCGACCATCCTAAAGCCGCTGCTTGATGTTCTCGAACTTTTGACCTTGCATGACCTTTCATGACCTATAAGGGTCAAACGGTTGATAGCACTACTTATACTCTGAAGTGTAAGTGTTTTGTTTTGATGAGAGCTTTCATTTGACACCATACACGATCATTATAGTATCATCTTTTGGGGTATTGTTGTTTTTACCAAAAACAACCCTTATTGACCTTTATTGACCCCTAGAAGCCACGTTGTTAACCCTATCAATTTACATCACTGAATAAAGTTCTTTGGTTTTGACAAGAGCTTTCATTTGACACCAATATGACCTTTGTATGACAATCCATTACTGATATAGTTTTTGTTTTTTAACCCTATTTGACCTCTTATGACCTTTCAAGGTCACCAAAACTGACCTTATTCGGGGTCAAATTTTTGTGGCACCTTTAGATATTTGTTCCTTGGGTCAAGTCCTATGAGATCCCATTGAAAAAGTAACTTTCACAAGCATGGTAACGAACTGGTTGTTTCGATCCCACTAGTAATAATAGCACTTGTTGAACATATCTATCTATCTATCTATCTATCTAATATTGTCTGTCTGTCCGACTGTCTGTCTATCTATCTATCTATCTATCTATCTATCTATCTATCTATCAATCATTATATCTATCATTTATTATATCTACCTACCTACCTACCTACCTACCTACCTACCTACCTACCTACCTACCTACCTACCTGCCTGCCTGTCTGCCTGTCTGTCGGTCTCTCTACCTATCTATCTATCTATCTATCTATATGTGTTTATCTTTTCAAATTTGTTTTCTTTAAATTAATTTATTGATTACCTACACTTATTTATTTCAACTGACTTTTATTTTTTTTTTTTTTTTTTTTTTTTTTTTTTTTTTTATGCATTTTCTTTAAAGGTATTGTTCCTTTTTTGTTTATTTAGAAACAATTTTTTTCTGTGGATTTATAATTTATATGTCGTTAGTAGGGCCTATTAAACCCTGATACTATTGTCGTATACATGTTCTGTGATAGCAGGATACATTTAGTATATAGTATATAATATAATTTTTAAAGGATCTGTTCTGAGGCTGCTGCCATTGTATGTTTCCATCTATTATAGTGTTCTTGACCCAAAATTACATATTGAAAGTTTTTGTTTAACAACACCACTAGAGCATATTGATTTATTAATCATCGGCTACTGGATGTCAAACAAATGGTCATTTTGACACAGTCATAGAGAGGAAGCAAGATAATGTATTAGTATTGTATATGTAATTTTAGCCTTCAAAAAAGCTCTAAGTGGTAGTCGAAAACATGTTACAACAGCAAACTCAGGGTAGTTCCGTTAATATACGAGTATACGCATATTGACCCACTCACGCTTCAACAGTCCCACCCGTTCCTCTATACACACTGATATTTTTAAAATGTAAAGACGAAATAAAATGTATTCGTATGGGGATGGGCAGGTGGAACGCTTGTCGCGATCTTAGCTGTCTTATTAAATATTCCTATTCTAAAATTTCAGTTTAACCTGCTTGTTTAAATGAAATTAATTCATTTAATTTTTAATGTTTTACAACACTCCAGCATTAAAAGAACACCATAAATCAGCTGTGTTAAATCAAGGTAAATAATAAACACACAAATTATCAAATTATCAGTAAAACACTGTATTACAAACACCCTACGAACGAGTCTCGTTAATGAAAAACACAATAATGTATATCTTACCAAAAATAAAATCTTCGAAATTACAAAAACAATTTAAGCGTATGGTCAAACCATGGAAATACTAGTAGTATATGGAGCTGATAAAATAAATTTAATCGTTGCACTGATCATTCAATCAATGCAAAGCAACAAACATTTCACAGATGCTTACAGAACCATTGAAATGTTTTGTTGTTGGGTTTTTCGTACGAAATGCAGAAGGCCTCAGACCACAATTAATTTCGCTATATGTTTCTATATAGCCTTAGTGGCTATAACATTTTTATTAATATCAGCAGGCCCGTGAAGTTTTGTATGTACCTTTGCCTGCATGGGGGACACACACCCTGAAAAGGACAACCCCTGTTGTCCAGCTCTTTCTCCCAGCATATTGGTTTAAACAGACACACCCTCTAAACCAGGCCGGAGTACACCCATTTTACACAAAAAGCACTACTTTTGCATGGGCCGGAATTACCACAAACAAGTCTTCAATGTCAACAAGTTACACATGTTTACAAACTACATGCTATCCCCTGTCACTTCAGTCAAACAGTTGCCACTTCATAGCTGTCTGCCATGAAATAATCACAGTCAAACAGCAGACTACTTGCGCGGTGAAACTTCCGGATTTTGGACAACCAAATGGGAAGATAACTGTAATCTGAGGCCAGAAGACTGTGCTATGTTCGCCATTCTCAAGAAAAACCATGAGAATGCCGTCTCTACCGCACCATGATGAGAAACAGTCTTCGCATAGACTTGGTGGCTAAGTGAAACCTATGTGCACTGATCCGTTGACGCGTATCAGTCAAGTGTTCGATATTCTATTCTCAAACCCGACAAATATACTGGTACTATTATTGTCACCCGTTTGTAGGGTAACCAAGGAATTAACCCACATATCCCGTGATCCCTTACGATCCGTGATTTACAGTGTCTCCCAACCTCTTCAGACGTCAAGTCAAACGAATTGTTTTTCTAAAGAAAACGCTTGTTAGCGCCCGATGAAGGGCGGTCCTTTTCTTCGCCATACCTCATTAATCGATTTGCAGTGGATTTTTATGACAAAAGCTGACAGAATATCATTTCCTTTAAGCGGTTTTGTATGGATGTTGGCATTTCCTTCGATTTGTCGCTCATTAAGTGCAGGGGTTTTATGTTGTTGTTTTTTTGTTGTTGTTTTTTTGGGGGTTTTTTATGATCACTTAAAATATTGATTGTGAAAATAATTCTATAACTTTTATTTGTTTCTCAGTTAGGGCTGTTCCAGATCTATGAGCTTCTCATAAGCTTCGAAAGCAGGGATGGGACGCATAAGTGTACGAGGCAGTGGGCAGAGGGGCAACTGTTCCTCCAGGGCTGGAGCAAAACTTTAAATTCGGGCCAAAAAAGATAGTGACATTCGGGCAAACTGAGTTTGTCTACATTTCATTATATACTGTAATAATATGTGTTTGAAACTCCGAATAAAAAAATGAATAATAATAATAATAAAAAAGAAGAATTTGTTTGTTACAATATGTTATGTTCGCATCGCTGGTTTAAATTGCAGTTTATTCTAATTATTTATTGTTCAGGTCGCATTGTTGACTTCTGTTAGGCCTCCATTTTGTTCAGTTCTCATTATCGGTTTCTGTTACATTTTGTTGAGTTCTTATTATTTGGTTCTGATATAATTTATCCAGTTCTCATTATTGATTTTTGTTAAGCTACGTAGTTCATTTCTTATTGTTGGTTTATGCTAGGTTTTTTTTTTTATCAGTTTTAATTATTAATTTGTGTTACAATTACATTCTTATTATTTCTTTCTGCTATAGTTCAATTATAATTTCTTTCTGTTAAGAACGTGTTCAGTTTTTAATAGTGATTGATCTTACACTTTGTTCAGTTTAATTTTAATTTTTTAAATTTTTTATTTATTATTATTGTCATCATCATTATTTTAAGTTCGTGATTGATTTCTGTTACAGTTTGTTCATTTTAAATACCTAGGTTGTTATAACAAGCTATGTTCGTATTACTGGTTTATATTGCAGTTTGTTCAATTCTCTTTATTGCTCACTTCGTATTGTTGACTTCTGTTACATGTTCAATTTTTATTATTTGTTTCTGTTATAATTTGTCCAGTTCTCATTATTGAGTGTTAGTAGTTCAGTTAATATTGCTGGTTTCTACTAGTTTTTCAGTTTTTATTATTAATAATTGTTTTTACAGTTAAGTTCTCATTTTTTCTTTCTGTTACAGTTCAATTATCATTTCTGTTTTCATTATTGATTGGTCTTATAATTTATTTAGTTGTCATTTTTGTTCATTTATTTATTTATTTATTTATTTATTATTATTATTATTATTATTATTATTATTATTATTATTATTATTATTATTATTTTAAGTGTTCGTGATTATTTTCTTTTTAGTTCGCTTCACTGGTTTTTGTAAGTTAAGTCAGTAATAATTATTTTTGGTTACAATATGCTCTGTTTGCATTGTTCAGTTCTCATTGATTTTCTTCAGTTTGTTCAGTTCTCAATTTACCTCATTGGTTTCAGTTAGTTTGTTCAGTTCTCATTATTGATTTTTGTTACAGTTTGTTTTATTCTCAATTTACACGATTTCTCTCTCTCTCTCTCTCTCTCTCTCTCTCTCTCTCTCTCTCTCTCTCTCTCTCTCTCTCTCTCTCTCTCTCTCTCTCTCTCACAGTTTGTTCATTTCGCATTGTGTAACAATTTGTTTTGTTATGTCTTCTTTTTTTTTTATTGCTTTAATGCTGATGTCGATGGGCCCGTTGAGCTATTTCTCGTTCCAGCCAGTGCACCACGACTGGTATATAAAAGGTCGTGGTATGTGCTATCCTGTCTATGAGATGATGCATATAAAAGATCCCTTGCTACTAATGGGAATATGTAGCGGGTCAGTGTTTCTGCCATAAAGAAACTTTTGGGTATGGCGCTATATAATTGAATGCAACCACAGTCTACAGGCGGTATGGGGGGGGGGGGGGGGGGGGGGGGGGGGGGGGGACAAGAAAATGGGTTAAGTTTAGGGTCAGGGTTAAGAAAAATAAACGGTAATGATATGGATAATTAAGTTTGTTGAAAGGTTAACTTAAAAAATAAAATCTGCCAATAATTTGGGTATGACGACATACCCATTTTACCCTCTGGCAGAAACCCAGAGGTTTCCTCTCTATGACTGTGTCAAAATGACTATATATTTGACATCCAATAGCCGATGAATAATAAATCAATGTGCTCTAGTGGTATCGTTAAACAAAAACAAATTTTATTGCTGACGTGGTGCTTTATGTAGTTCTGTTTTCGTTTTTGCCTGTCGTCTATTTTCAGTACATATATTATGATTTATTGAAGACTTCAAAGATGGAATTGTTGCAGAGAAGAAGAAGAACAAGAAGAAACGAAGGGATGAAGAACATAGCATCTATATAACATTTCTGGTTTGTATTTACTATGCGGTTCATCTACTGTTGTCTCTAATTTTGTTTATCTTCTGGGGTTTTTTCCTTTTTATTATTGTTTTTCAATTGTTAAATTCTCATTAAGATATAGTTCGATATATCTGCTGTTAATCTAAATCCAGTTTAACAACAGATATGTTGGGTTAATTAGCATATTCATGTCTTCAGCCGTGTAATATTCTGTTTTTTTAATCGGGGAGACAAAATATGCTCTTTCATAAAAAAAAAACTTAAAAAAAAAAACTTCACTGACGCAAATCATTCCCTATTTTGTTAGCCATATTATAAATATCCAGCATTTCAATCTGAGATGGCGATTAGTTTTAAAACAGCATATTTTTGGGCATTGTCACAAACACCTTTTTTGACAAATAATAACAGCTATACTTCGGACCGTAACTTATAATATTATGTACAAATGGTTTTTGTTTAAAAAAGTTAAAGCTTATGCTGACATATATTAAATATTAAAAATATAAGTAACTATTATTCTGGTAAATATTTACAATTTGAAACACGATACAATTACAAGTTTTTTTGTTTTTTTTTATTTAAATGAGTTCCCCTCCCCTACTTCTTCTTTTGAGAGTTTTGACTAATTCTTTATTAATACAATAATACCATTAATCAAACACACTAATATTTTAACACAATATCAAAAACAGAAGAAGAAAAAAAAGGATACATATTTATTACATATTTATTAGTAGACGTTAAAATAAACGAGTTCTCGCTGAACAGAGCTTGACATCACGAAAATGTAAACGTGAAACGACGATCGAAAGGTTAAAGTTGAAAATGAGTGTTTACAATAACATAGCAGGGTAATGCAGTATGCAGTAATGGGATTTTATATTGAAAACATAGCTCGTAATTACCACCACATCCGTATACGTGTTCTCGTTCACAACCAAGCATCTCATTAATAACTAATATAACGTTACTCGGTTCGTATTTGGACAAAGAAAAAGATATGTTTTATTTAACGACGCACTCAACACATTTTATTTACGGTTATATGGCGTCAGACATATGGTTAAGGACCACACAGATATTGAGAGGAAAACCGCTGTCGCCACTTCATGGGATACTCTTTCCGATTAACAGCAAGGAATTTTTTATATGCACCATCCCACAGACAGGGTAGTACATACCACGGCCTTTGATATACCAGTCGTGGTGCACTGGCTGGAACAAGAAGTAGCCCAATGGGCCCACCGACGAGGATCAATCCCACACCGACCGCGCATCGAGCGAACGCTGTACCACTAGGCTACGCCCCGCCACGTATTTGGACAATGCCCGACTAACAATGTAGACCATATCATTATGTTGAAATTAATTGTCATTCATACTTATTTTTGTACTTATATACTTTTAAGGTTCAAGCACGCTGTCCTGGAAACATTCCTCAGAGGATTTGTGGTTAGTTGCTAGTGGTTCGTCAGAGAGACGTCGGTGTAGAGGCCATACTCCTAGTCGGCAAACTCGCTCTGGGTGGGCACCGATACCGGGATGCGAACCAAGTACAAACCAGCCTGAAGTCCGATGGCTTAACCACTACACCAGTGTTCATAACGACTGCTGATAGCCAACAACAGTGACAAGCCACCAGTGTTCTGTCCGACTAGAGTAAAGCTGTATCCTAACCGCACGCGTACGGCGCGACAGACACATATGTCGCGTCGCACGCGTCCGGTTAGGATACAGTTTAAAGAGACAGACCCTAGTTTCAACCCGTGAGAATTAACACTAAGTTTAGTTAATCTACAAACCTGTAACACATTTGGATAAAGTTATAATTGAGACTCTGTGACTTTGAAATGGTGAAATATCCTCTAAACATATACTAAATGTCGACTCCATAATTGTTACTTCTCAGACGCACGTGCGTTTTTAAAAATATGAGAAATGCATTTTGTGATATTAAAAACACCAGGATGACCAAAAACATTTCGAATGTGCGGAAATGGATAATCTAAACAATAAAATCTAAGTAAAGTATGATTCAGTTATCAAAAACGGTTCTAATAGTAAAACAATATGCCTTAGTGACCGGCCTCGGTGGCGTAGTGGTTAGGCCATCGGTCTACAGGCTGGTAGGTACTGGGTTCGGATCCCAGTCGAGGCATGAGATTTTTAATCCAGATACCGACTCCAAACCCTGAGTGAGTGCTCCGCAAGGCTAGCACTCCGATGGACCCTTCCTAGAAAAAGGAAACGAGGAAGACCGAAAGAAACATGGAGGAGGACAGTAGAGAAGGAAATCCGAAAGGGCTGTTTGAGCTGGGGGCTGCTGAAGAAGCTGGCAAAAGACAGGCAGCTGTGGCGATCTTTGGTTACAGCCTTATGTGCTTCTTAGCACGAAGGGGAGCAAGTAGTAGGACACCAAACATGCGTAGTTTAGTTTTAAATTGTGCAGAGATGTCGTTAATCAAATATTCCTTCTTTTTTTCTTTTTTTTTGGAACCACAGCCTTTACCACTGTTTTTGTGTGCTGTTGTTGTTGTTGTTGTTTTGTTTCTATCAGGCCACATTTACCACAACGTCATATATCCACGACTGAAGCCTTATCGTTTCGAAGTATCAAGTTTCAGCTTCAAGTAAGAATCTCCACTTGAAGGGGCGGGACGTAACCCAGTGGTAAAGCGTTCGCTTGATACGCGAACGCGATCGGTCTAGAATCGGTTTCCGTCGGTGGACCTTTTTGGGCTATTTCTCGTTCCAGCCAGTGCTCCCCAACTGGTGTAACAAAGTCCGTGGTATGTACTATCCTGTCTGTGGGAAGGTGCATATAAAAGATCCCTTGCTGCTAATCGAAAAGAATAGCTCATGAAATGGCGACAGCGGGTTTCCTCTCAATATCTGTGTGGTCCTTAACCATTGATCTGACGCCATATAATCGTAAATGAAATGTGTTGAGTGCGTCGTTAAATAAAACATTACCTTCCCTCCCTCCTTCCCTTTGACAGCACTTGTTTTGACTGGTCTTCACAAACACGATGATGTTCCTCCGAAACAAACAGATCGGCTCGGTAGTTCCACCTATATGGTTCTGGACAACCTCGACGTAAGTAATGGACTATTACTTTTTGAACTCTTGCTCAGTGTCTTGGCTGGTGTGCTAAGTGGCGTCATCGATACTGATTTGTGAAGTATAATATATATGCATTTGTTGTCAGGTCAGGTAATGTTTAATCATGCGCAAATATCACTAAGGCTTCGAGCATGTCTGTCCCGGGGCCGATCTCTGGATAGCCAAAAATCTGTCTCGGGAAAGGAATACATTTGTGGATTCAACTTGAACACTTGGATAGTCACCAAGAAATACTTTCAAATCTTCTAACATTGTGACTTCCGTGGGAGCTGGATAATTACATGAACATTTACCAATTTCACAAAAGAGAAGGTCACTTAACCCGATTTAGAAAAACTATTTAGTAGATCACCCTCTATTGTAAACACACATATGTAACTAAAGGTGCGTTCTTACGATTTGATTTCTAAGAATGATTTGTAATATACAATTTGTGATTAGTGCTTGTAGGAATGAGCGATGTAGCCGTTTAACTATCATCTCCACTGTATACATCTCACCCCCCCCCCCCCCCCCCCCCCCCAAAAAAAAAAAGAAAGAAAAAAAGAAAGAAATTGTACTGAGTTTCCATTTCCCTGTTGTATATATGATTTACATTCAATTAAAGTCAGTTTATATTACCATAGACGCATTATATCAATCTATTGAAGTATCTGTGTTCATCATATTTGACTCGTATATCAACAGGCATTCTGAGAGTACTACTAAAGCATTACATGTCCCCTACCGGGCCCATCACATTTTTGTATCTCCTAATTTCAAGGGACATAACTCTGTCATAAATAGGTAAATCGCCATGACAATTAAACTTGATCTGTAACAGTATATATTTAAGCTATACACAAAATGTCAACTCAATATTCTAAGGCATTGTGAAAAAATAAACCATCCGGAAAACTATATACACAGACGAACGGACGGACAGACGAGACCAAGATGAAACCTATAGTTCCCATCTATGACGTCGATATAGACACATGTTAATATTTCTTTTCTTTTTTTTCTATATAAAACATCATATCGACCAGTTCCCAATACCATATTTGTTTTATAATAATTATTCTCGTTCCAACCAGTGCACCACAACTAGTCAAAGGCCGTGGCATGTGCTTTTCTGTTTGTGAGAAAGTGCATATAAAAGATCCCTTACTGCATTAGGAAAATGTAGCGGGTTTCCTCTGATGACTAAATGTCAGAATTACGAAATGTTTGACATGCAAAAGCCGATGATTAATTTATGAATGTGTTCTAGTTGTGTTGTTAAACAAAACAAACTTTATAATAATCAGATCTCGCGCCATTGGCTATTTGTTTTTATATAAAAAAAAATTGCAAATAAAATTTGCAAGTGGATGCTGTAGTTGACTGTTCTTTTGACCCAACCCCTCACCAGGTAACGTATAATGTTATGTCATCAGGTCATTCGAATTAGGTGATACACATGTTTTTATGTATTCTTCTGAATACCTTTAGACGTCGCCTTCTAATTAACTTTTGATGATCTATGGATAATACTAAAACATCACATTAATTAGGGCCTCCACGAGTCCAAAATATGGGACTCGAGTACTCGAGGGTCAAACTCGACCCGGACCCGAGTACCCGAAACTTACACTAGATGATGATGAGATTAAAGAATAAAGTTAAATAGAATTATGCATTTTAATTCCAGGGCTGAACATGGATGCCAAATCATGTCATTGTATTGCGTTTAGAAACCGGTTGATATATTTAGTGTTATGATGGATGGACGGCCAGTTTAAAAAAAGAAACTAGCGCATGATCTTATAATTATTGTGTCACTTATATCGTTCATTATCTAATCCTGAAATTATTGTCCTACATTGTCCAGTGTATTATAGTTGATTCCACCTTGTACGGTTACTCGAGTCCTGTGAACGGACTCGAGTCTTGCTAGACTCGACCCGTGCCCGAGTACTCGAGTACTCGTGGAGACCCTAACATTAATATCACTGAAATGTAGGCGTTATAGGCAGGGTCGTAGCCAGCTGGTGTTATTTAGGGGGACATTTGATTTTTAACGAGGAGCGGACACTCTCAAGTGATATACAAGCAATAACGACGATGAAAACATCGTTATAGACTTCACAGTAGCTTTATTTGCTAGAACAATTGCAGCCGAGGGTTCCTTTGGGCAAGCATCCTCACAGACGTCGTGTCGAGCGTTCTTAAATGATAATAATACAAAATGTGCCCGACGACGTTGATGGCGAACTGACTGAGCGATTTCTTTATCAGCGATAAGTAAGGAAGTAGCAGTTGTCCAGTTTTCGTCATTAGCGCTTTCACTTCCCATCGCTCTGGTGCCGTCTCTGACAGTTCATAGCAGGGTATTCGCTTGCATTAGGTCTGTCCCCCTTTGACTGTAGACACTTAGGTCTCACTACACAGATCACTTCCGGGTGAGAGTTCTTTGATGACGGTACACTATCGTTCCTAATTGTGACACAAGTTATGGTTCACATATTCATTTCTAGGAAATGGTGAAGAATTAAAACAATATGTATGTTTAATGGTAAACTTTCTGGCTGTATTTTGCCCATGTTATTTTGTAGTATTGTGTATTGACCTTTTGGGACATGGGTGTATAGCCGTAACGCAAGAGACAGCCGGATTGAATCGGTTAATGAACCACCTGTTCGGACCGGTAGGCCTACTACAGCCAGATGCGGTTATATAGCAAAACATTGAGACGGAAATGTTATCAATTTTGGGGTGAAAATAAATGCTTATATAAATGTGTGTTCGCAATGGTGTATGTTGTTAGTGCCAATGAGAACCCGTTCTATTGGCAATCATCAATTGAAGTTGGGCAATTTAACACGAGTTTCAATGGCAGATAACATCTGTGTAGTGAGACCTAAGCCATTATGTTAGACTGACAAATGACGTCACACAATTGTTAGACGCTATAAAGCGAAGTTTGGCTTCCACAGGATAAACAGTGATCTAAGAATAGTTGGGTACTGTTTGGAACAAGCAAAAAAAAACCAAAAACCATTGACTTCATATCCTACATGACAACGCATCCTACCCACTAAGATGAATATTTCCATTATGTTACAAAGACAAATGACGCCACGCAATTGTTAGACGCTTGGAAGAGAAGTTTGCACCCCTCCCCCCCCCCCCCCCCCCCCCCCTTCAGCATAAACAACAATCTAATAATATTTGGGCACAAAACAAAACATCGACTTCATATCCTACATGACAGTTCGACTTGCCCTCGAAGATGAATATTGCCATTATGTGACATTAACAAATGACGTCACGGAATTGCTAGACGCTTGGAAGCGAAGTTTGGGTCCCCAAGCATAAATAAGCACTGGTTGGAACGAGAAAAAATACCATGGACTTTATATCCTACACGACATCGCACTATATCTGCAAACTCAAAATTACTATGATGTTAAATAGACCAATGACTTGACGCAATTGTTAGTGGAAGTGCAGTTTGGCTTCCGCAGTAGAAACAACGATCTAAGAATCGTTGGACACTGTTTGAGATAAAACAACAATAACAACAACAACGACAAAACAACATCGACTTCATATCCTGTAGGACATCACGACTTGAGTCAGGGCTATAGCCACTAAACTGAATATTGACATTATTGACAATGACAAATGGCATCACAATTGTCAGACGCTTGGAATCGACTGTTGGCACCCACAGATAAACAACGATGTAGGATTTGTTTGAAACTGGTTAGAACTTGAAAAAATACCCTGAAGTTAATATCGTACACCACAGCGCGCTCTACCCACTAAGCTCATTAGGCCTATTGTCATTATGTTAAACTGACAAATGACGTCACGCAACTGTTAGGAGCTTGGAAGCGAAATTTGTCTGGCGCAGCATAAACAACAATCTAACAATCGTTGGTCACTAGTTGGGACGAGAAAAAAGCCTCTCAACTTCATATCATACGCCACAGCGCGCCCTACCCACTTAGATGAATATTGTCATTATGTCACAATGACAAATGACGTCTCGCCATTTTTAGTCATGTGGAACCAAAATTTGGCTCCCACAAAATGGATAATAATCTAATTAACAGGATAAACAACGATCTAAGAATAGCGGGGTATTGCTTGGGACAAGAAAAAAGACCATCGACTTCATATCCTACACCACAAAGACGAATATTGCCATTATGTTATAAAGATTAATGACGTCACACAATTGTTAGACGCTTGAAATCGAAGATTGCCCCCAGTACAATCTGATTAAAATTAGCTCTGCTGGGTCTGCCAGTAGATCTAACAGCATTGTGTGGACTCCCATGTCCAGGTGACATTTCATCTATAAATAACAATTTAAATATCAATTACACTTCGCCTTTTATAGCGTTATTCGGGAGCATACAAATTCTAAAATTATCGGGCGAGACTATTTATGCAATAGGCGAACTTGTTGGTCTATTTCAACACTGGAAAAACAGGGGGGAAAGTGCTGTAATAAACTCTGGATTGTATACTTATATAGACAGATTTTATGACTATACCATCACGTTTTTTTTTTTTTTCGTCTTGAAACGAATTTTATATAAAGTTTTATATTGCAATTAGTTTCCAGCATACTTCGTAATTCACCCGAATCATTTCGTAAATCCTCGGCATAATCCCGAATGTTTTCAAATTCTTTTCAAATCACTGGCATGATTTTGCAAGTAAGGTTTTGATTGGTCGAATGAAAGGTCAACTGGACATGAGCTCCAACGGGCTGCTGTTAGATCCACATGTAATAGTGGAGCTAATTTTAATTAGATTGCCCCCAGTATAAAGAAAAATCTAATAATCTTTGGGCACTGTTGTGTACGAAAAAGGTAACAACATAACATCGACTTCATAACCTGCACGACAACGCGCTAACCTCTGAGATAAATATTGCCATTATGTGACATTAACAAATGACGTCACGCAATTGTTAGACGCTTGGATGCGAAGTTTGGGTCCCCAAGCATAAATAACGATCTAAGAATCGTTGGGAACTGGTTGGAACGAGAAAAAATACTCCCGACTTCATATCCTACACGACATCGCACTCTACCCGCTAACTCAATATTGCTATTATGTTACATAGACACATGATGTGAAGCAATTGTTAGACACTTGGAAGTGCAGTTTGGCTTCCACAGTAAAAACAACGATTTAAGACTCGTTGGGGACTGTTTGTAACAAAAAGGAAGAAAGAAAGAAAGAACCCCCCCCCCCCCCCCCCCCCCCTGCGCCCGAAAAAAACAAAACAAAACGAACAACAAAACAACATGGACTTCATATCCTGCAGGACATCGCACCTCAAGCCAGGGCTATAGCCACTAAACTGAATATTGACATTATATTACAATGAAAAATGACGTCACAACTGTCAGACGCATGGAATCGACGGTTGGCTCCCACAGATAAACAACGATATAGGATTCGTTGGAAACTGGTTGGGACTTGAAAAAAGACCCCCCCCCCCCCCCCCGAGTTAATATCGTACACCACAGCGCGCCCTACCCACTAAGCTCATTAGGCAACTGTTAGGCGCTTAGAAGCGAAATTTAGAGGGTAGGGGCGTTGTCGTGTAGGATATGAAGTCGATGTTTTCCTCGTACAAACCAGTGCCCAAAGATTATTAGATAGTTGTCTTGCCAAAATCTTGTTTCTGTTTCTTATTTAAATGTGTATTATTTTGTTGTTATGTGCCGTAAGACATACGGGAAATAAATGAATTGAACTGAATTATGCTGGAGGCGGGTGGGGCAAACTTCGCTTTCAAGCGTCTAACAATTGCGTGACATCATTAGTCTTTGTAACATAATGGTAATATTCATCTTAGTGGGTAAGACGCTTTGTCGTTTAGGATATGAAGTTCATGGTCTTTTTTTTGTTTTGCGTCAGTGTGCCATAATGGCAATAATGACTTTAGACGGTAGGGCGCGGTGTGGTGTATGATATGAAGTCGAGTGTCTTTTTTCAAGTCCCAAACAGTTTCCAACGAATCCTGAATCGTTGATTATGCTGTGGGAGCCAGCATTCGCGTACAAGCGTCTAACTATTGCGTGACGTCATTCGTCTTTAGCGCACACTGGCCCGACAAAACGGTCTTGTCGGCGATAACGCCAACTCGAAAAAATCGGCGTTATTTGGCGGAACTTTTGTTCAGCGCACACCAAGCCGACGCAATTGTCGAAACTCAATAAAATTGAGGTGGAAATACTTTTGTGTTGTTCAAAATGGCGTGATTTGCGAGAAAGCTGCTTCTGCTTCATATTTCACTTCTTACTATGCTGGTGGTACGGAGGCGGCGTGTGAAAAGTGTGGGAAAGTGTGGGTGCGACCACATTTTAATGAGGGAATAAGAAGGAGCATATAAGACTCTAATAACTGGGTTAAAACACCATGAGATCCCAGCGTATACTAACTTTTTTAGAATGCCCCCTGACATTAAACAGGTAATCGGGGTGTGTTGTATCATACAGCTGAGGCTTCTGCCTCCACAGTTCCATTAGTTCGCTCTCTGTTTCGGAATTGAACCAGACCGCCATCATGACTGATATCACATGATCAGATGATGAGCAGTGATTGGTAAGCATAGCGCCGACGATCGCGTCGGACTAAAATGCACAGTTCCATTAGTTCGCTCTCTGTTTCGGAATTGAACCAGACCGCCATCATGACTGATATCACATGATCAGATGATGTGCAGTGATTGATGAGCATAACGCCGACGATCGCCAATCGAGTCTTTTTCTCAGCGCACACCGAACCGACTGTCCAACGCCCGATTCAATATTTTAATCGTCCCAATCAGTTTCCAACGAGTCCTACATCGTTGATTAGGCTGTGGGAGCCAACATTCTCTTACAAACGTCTAACAATTGCGTGACGTCATTTTTCATTGCAACGTAATGGCAATATTCACCTTAGGTCTCACTACACAGATGTCATCTGCCATTGAAACCCATGTTAAACTGCCCAACTTCAAGCGAAGATTGCCCATAGAACGGGTTCTCGTTGGCACTAACAACATACACCATTGCGAACATGCATTATATAAGCATTTATATTCACTCCAAAACTGTGAACATTTCCGTCTCAGTTTTTTGCTATATGACCGCATCTGGCTGTAGTACCGGTCCGAACAGGTGGTTCATTAACCGATTCACTCCGGCTGTCACTTGCGCTATATACCCATGTCCCAAAAGGTCGATGCACAATATTACAAAATAACATGGGCAAAATACAGCCAGAAGGCTTACCATTAAACATACATATTGTTTTAATTCTTCACCATTTCCTAGAAGTGAATATGTGAACCATAACATGTGCCACGATTAGGAACTATAGTGGACCGTCATCAATGAACTCTCACCCGGAAGTGATCTGTGTAGTGAGACCTTAGAGGGTAGAGTGCGATGTCGTGTAGTATATGAAGTCGAGGGCTTTTGTCCTCGTGACAACCAGTGCCCGTGTATTTTTAGATTATTGTCTATTCTGTGGGATCCAAATTTTGGTTCTAAGCGACTAACAATGGTGATACGTCATTTGTCATTGTGACATAATAGCAATATTCAGCTAAGTGGGTAGGGCGGGCTGTCCTGTAGAATATGAAGTTGAGAGGTTTTTCTCTCGTATCAACCAGTGACCAATGATTGTTAGATTGTTGTTTATGCTGCGGGACAAATTTCGCTTCCAAGCGCCTAACAGTTGCGTGACGTCATTTGTCAGTTTAACATAATGACAATAGACCTAATGAGCTTAGTACCCAACTATTCTTAGATCGTTGTTTTATCCTGTGGAAGCCAAACTTCGCTTTAAAGCATCTAACAATTGTGTGACGTTATTTGTCGGTGTAACATAATAGTAATAATGAGCTTAGTGAGTAGGGCGCGGTGTGGTGCACGACATTAACTCCAGGGTCTTTTTTCAAGTCCCAACCAGTTTCCAACGAATCCCTACATTGTTGTTTATCTGTGGGAGCCAATCTAATTAAAATTAGCTCCACTATTACATGTGGATCTAACACCAGCCAGTTGGAGCTCATGTCCACCAATCAAAACCTTACTTGCAGAATCCTGCCAGTGATTTAAAAATAATTTGAAAACATTCCGAATTATCCTGAGGGTATACATGTTTTGTGTGAATTACGAATGCCTTAAAACATGTTTTATTTTATAAAATAAACAATTTGTAATATAAAACTGAAGACTGATTTAGTTGGGCTTTTTTTCATAAATAAATAAATAATTTTTAATGTAAAATTGAAGACTGATAACCCACCCCGTACGTATTGGTATGGTTCGCTGTACTGCGGCCACTAAAATAGACTCGCCCGATATTTTTAGAATTTGTATTCTCCCAAATAACGTTATAAAAGGCGAAGTATGATTGGTCAATATTTAAATTATTATTTACAGACGAAATGTTACCTGGACATTGGGGACTACGCAGTGTTGTTAGTTTTAAATCACTGGCAGGATTCTGCAAGTAAGGTTTTGATTGGTGGACATGAGCTCCAACTGGCTGGTGTTAGATCCACATGTAATAGTGGAGCTAATTTTAATTAGATTGTGTGGGAGCGAACCGTCGATTCCAAGAGTCTGACAATTGTGACGACATCGGTCATTGTAATATAAACCGGCCTCGGTGGCGTCGTGGCAGGCCATCGGTCTACAGGCTGGTAGGTACTGGGTTCGGATCCCAGTCGAGGCATGGGATTTTTAATCCAAATACCGACTCCAAACCCTGAGTGAGTACTCCGCAAGGCTCAATGGGCAGGTGTAAACCACTTGCACCGACCAGTGATTTATAACTGATTCAACAAAGGCCATGGTGTGTGCTATCCTGCCTGTGGGAAGCGCAAATAAAAGATCCCTTGCTGCCAATCGGAAGAGTAGCCCATATAGTGGCGACAGCGGGTTTCCTCTCAAAATCTGTGTGGTCCTTAACCATATGTCTGACGCCATATAACCGTAAATAAAATGTGTTGAGTGCATCGTTAAATAAAACATTTCTTTCTTGTAATATAATGTCAATATTCAGTTTAGTGGGTATAGCCCTCGCTTGAGGCGTGATGTCGTACAGAATATGAAGTCAATGTTGTTTTGTTGTTTTTTGTTGTCAGAAAGTCCCCAACGTTTCTTAGATCGCTGTTTCTACTGTGGAAGCCAAACTGAAACTATTCTTAGATCGTTATTTATCCAGTAGAAGCCAAACATCCGACACCCATCTTTTAGATAGTCCGACTTTAATAGAAACTGCTCAGTGGCGCCCCCCCCCCCCCCCACCCCTTCAATTGGCGCCCAGGGCACGTGCCATGCCTGCCATACCCTAGGTAAGCCATTCAGTACATTATAAAGTTATATAACAAATTTCAGCTCAATATCTCGAGGTATTGGGAAAACCCTCATCCGAAAAGCTATATGTGGGATAGAAGTACGGACAGACAGACTGAATGACCGAGATGAAACCTATAGTCCCCTCTGGTTGGGAACTAATAACATCTACAAATTAAAGTTGATAAAAAACAAAACACTGATTTTAACTCAAATGTTTATTGCTCAATTTGGTATAATGAAATAAACTGGCTTGTAAAAAAATATATATGCATATTGCACTTCTCCGTCATTACTTCAAATGAACTTGCTGTTATAATCTCAAAGTTATAACATGGTTGACAAAATCGTATGAAAATCATAACAAATCACTGTTTAAAAAATTAAAACTAAACCCACACACACTATGATTATGTAACATTCACATTGTGACAGTTAAAACTAAAAAACCCAATATATACTGTACCCAAGATGTAATAAGGAAGGAAGAACATGTTTTATTTAATGACGCACTCAACACATTTTATTTTCGGTTATATGGCATCAGACAACCAGTTAAAGACCACACAGATATAAAGAGAGAAAACCCACTGTCACCACTTCATGGGCTACTCTTTTCAATTAGCAGCAAGGGATCTTTTATATGCACGATCCCAGACAGGATAGTACATACCACAGCCTTTGTTACACCAGTTGCGGAGCACTGGCTGGAACGAGAAATAGCCCAATGGGACCACCGATGGGGATCGATCCTAAACTGACCGCGCATCGAAGCGAGCGCTTTACCACTGGGCTACGTCCCGTCCCAAAAAGGAAGTAATAAATAATATAGAAGCTAAAACAATTATAGTTCCAATGAAAAATGAACTGTAAAAATCTTTTGTACTAAAATAAAATTGGATAAAAAGCGGAAAAATATCAAATCCCTATATAGGGCAGTGACCCCAGTATTCGACCAGTGTATTTAATTAATTACCATACTCGTTTAAACTGAATAGTATATAGATTTTCCCAAAGTATTTTGAACATATGTGACAGGGTGAACATTCTTTCTAACGGAAACGCAATAGCAGACGATAACCATGTGAAGGAACGTAAATATATATTCATCAGCTATAGTGATAATATGAACGTCAGCTATTTTTTTATACCATGCTATTACACCATCCAACATTCCATGAACATATGCAATACTTTTAATCCATTTGAAATCTTTAAAAATGTCTTTAACGTTAATATTTATGATCAAACAAAGCTAGCAATGCAATGTGACCTCAGTCATTATAATTTCGATCACGTGACCACGTGATCAAATCATGACATATGATAGAGAGGGTTGCCCCAGTATTCGACCAATAGAAAAGCTTGAGGATACATTCCCAAAATAAACTCCCAAGATCCACAAATGTACTACTTTTATGTCATTTGGTGCTGTTTGTCAGGACTTACACAATTATAAATTATTTTATTTTCAGAGTTCAGTTTTATTAGTTAATTAGAAAGTGGTCGAATACTGGGTCAGCTGGTCGAATACTGCGGCACTCAAACCTACTCTAGTCGGCGTATACTGCATGAACAAAAGTTGGGTCTATTCAGTGAATAGCATTGCCAGTAAGTATGTACGAAGAAAAACAAATATTAGCAAATGCCAATAAAATGGAGAAAACTAAGTTTTTTCTCTTTTATAGAGATATTACCTGTCCTCTAACAAGTGCATTCCCCCCCCCCCCCCCCCCCCCCCCACGCAAGTGGACTGGTCCGAGCATCCCAACAGATAATGGGATGGCCTAAATCTTCTACAGTATGCTCCCCCTTGTAGTTCCGGTCATGTGACTATAGCTTCCTTCTTTTTCACAGAGCGCATCACACGGATGACGGAAAGCGGGGAGGCACGGGTGGGAATAAACCCTTGAGGACAGTTAATATCTCTATGAAAAGAGAAAATACTTTCTCCATTTCTTTTCAATATTACCTGTCCTCAAAACAAGTGCAGCATTCAACAGATGGTGGTGGGTACCAAATCCGAAGATGCTCTTAAAAACTCCCAGAGACCGGAGGGAGACTTAGCAGTTGAAGAATTAGGCCAAAGGAAAGACCCCTCTTCCAAGGGATGTCCATCACAGCTCAGTGCAGGTTAAGTGAAAAACTAACCAACCCAGGCGGCATCCATCACAATCGTTCAAACAGAGTGGAAAAACGGAGCCACCAGGGATGCAGGTATTAGGTAACCTCCCAACGTATTGGAGTGTTATGAAAACATAACAAGCAACAACATTGTATGGGTGCATCCGTCAGAACACCGAACTGAACAAGCCCCTGAGTGTTTTCTGTCCAGTACACCAAAAACATGTTAGTTCAATGAGGCAACAATTGGCCGAGAAAAGTGCAAGGCAAATGTTATCCAGACAAAAAAATTCAGCACCAGTGCATGTGAAAAGTGCAAAGAATAAAAAGTAGTAGCAATCCTCACCTGTGGATTCAGTAGACATCTCTGTGTGCAGTCTAGAATCCAACAGCAACCCTCAATGGCGACGAGGACGGCTAGTGTTCACCAGTGTTTGGGCAGCAACCACTGGTCCCAGATGATGAAATCCCTCAACATCCTAAGTGGAGACGTCCCTCAGATAATAGTTCACAAATATGGAGTCCGTCACCCAGTAACAGCCAGTAATAATGTGCTGGATAGGAGTGTTGCAGACAGAATAGTTAAACGAATCCACGTAGTCACAGTGTTCTTAGTAATGTCTTTTAAATGCGACTGGTGACACAAAAGGAACAATCTCGAACGGTTTTGTCGAAATGAGCGAGTCCTTTCAATATAGTGGTACAAAGCACGAACCGGACACAAAGCCAAGTCTTCAGTATCGGCCGGACCCAGGATAGACGATAATGCTTGAACCACATACGTTCGTGGCTGTTGATCAGGTAACTGATTTTTAGCCACAAAGTTCATTAGGAGCCCCAAGGAAACCGACTGACGATCACGATGAAATCGAACAAGGTCGACGTCCAAGGCATGAATCTCCGAGACTCGAGCAGCCGTTGCAAACCCCAACAGAAAAACTGTTTTCCGAGTTAAAACTTCTAATGAGGACTCTTCAATCGGCTCATATGGTGCAACCGTCAAGGACCTCAAAACCAAAGTCAAGTCCCACTTCAGAGGATGAAAGCGATGAACTCGATCCTCCAATTTAAAGCTCTTAACCATCTTATGAATTTCAGGGATGATGGAGAGCTTCGTTCCAGTAGCCGGATCACGAACAGTAGCAATGACCAAGACATAACCCGCAATCGTCGAGCCTTTCAACTTCAATGACGTCCAAAGGTACATTAGGAAGTCTGCCAGACGATGGACTGGAATCTTCTGAGGCTTAATGTGTTGTCGTAGACACCATCTATGGAAACAAAGCCATCGGACATTATAGGCCGCCGTAGTAGATGATCTATGAGCCTTCAAAATTGCCGCAGTGGACTGTGAAGAAAAACCCTTCTTCAGACCTTTGGCAATAAGGTACACGCGTGTAGCCGGAATAAACGTGCATTTGGATGGTAGAGCCGAGATGTGGGGTGCCGCAGTAGATGGTCCCACTCGGGCAGAGGCAACGGATGTGGATAGGCGAGACTGATTAGATCTGGGAACCACACCCTTGATGGCCATATGGGTGCGATCAGCAACAGGCAACATCGGTATTGTTGAAACAGCTGTAACACCCGAGGCAGCAGGATCGGCGGTGGAAAAACGTATGCGTCCATCTGATCCCAGCTGATGGCGAGAGCATCGAAATCCAAAGCATCTGGATCCTGAACTGGCGAGACATAAACCCGAAGCTGATGGTTGAACTTCGTGAGTCCAGAGATGCTCGCACACCCAACGAAAGGTGTCCGGATGCAGCATCCAATCAGTTGACTGCGGCAATGACGGCTGGGATAGACTGTCTGCTAGGACATTGGACACCCCTGGAATATGTCTTGCTCGCATCTGCAGAGGTACATCGTCCACCAGATCGTACAAACGGTAAGTCATCTGCAGAAGACTGTCTGAGTGTGTGCCGCCCTGACGTAATGGACGACGTCAAGTATGCCAACATCTGTGCTGACTGTTGGAACACCTGGAGTCCTTCACTTGGGTAGCCATCGCCGCTAAAAAGACGTCCAAGTACGATAAAACGTACAAACAGGGCCGTTGGGCCGTATCCATAGTCACGGCTTGTCGATCTGACAACTCTAACGAGGAAGACTTGCCCAAACGGTGGACATCATCATCAAGCACTGAAGCCGTATCCCGAAACGGCATGTTAAACACTGGATAAGCTCGAGTTGACCAGTGTGGAAAAGCAACGAAATACGCTGTGTCAAGAAACGTCTTGTCCAAGACCGAGGCCACATCCGTCACCAAGGTTCCCGCTGCCAACGAACGAATGACGACATCCTCTGGAAGCACGTCTGTAGAAATCATAGGCACTGGTCCTTTCTTGGATGGTGCCGGTGGATGGGGTAGTGACGGAAGTCATAGACAACCGCTAGGCAATCCCTCAAGGACAAATGGTCAGTCCCTTCATCTTGAAAATCTCGGAGATCTCGGGAACAGGCATGTCTATCTGGTAGATCATGGGCCATTGTAGCACCGGACCGTGGACGGTCCCTCATGGATACTGGAGAGCCAGACCGTGGGCGGTCCCGTCTGGAAACCGTAGATCCCGCATCAGCCGACGGCCTCCGTGAGTGAACCGATGGAGCTGCTGAAGTCCGTGGTGAATGACTTCTACTACGTCTAACACGGTGATCCGTGGACCCGTGCGCCCACACCTTCAAAGATGGATCAGACCGGCAATCAGAAGACGATATCCACTTCGACGACGAAGTACCCTTCTCGGCCTGTACACTGGATCCCTCGGGCAACCGTGATGAATGCTTGGCTACCACTAGAGACTTCCTTGGAGCCGTAGATCCCGGTTTAGTAGTAGGAACCGCCTCAAAGAAGAGGGGGGTTGGACCCCTCCGCCGCAGGTTGTGGATCCACCCTGGCTGCCGCTGACATCGCTGCCACGGTCTCCTGTAACATGGCCGATAACATCAACTTCAAAACATCAGCCACCGAGTCAGCTATGGACGGCGCCGTAGACTCCGCCTTCTTGGCCCTAGTGGACAGCAAGGTCAAGTGACTTCCAAACTCCGAGTCGGACAATTTGGAACAAACACAGGAATGTTGTCAGCACGTACTAACATCTGACATGATAGAATTTCTACAAAAAGAAATAATAATAAACCATTAACACATAAACGGTAACATGGCCGCCATCTTTGCAAATGGCGACCACGCAACGTTCACCCGTAACAACAATTTTGAAAGTAAAAAAACACACTTGAAACAAGTGTTTACGCCAAAATAGTACAACTAGAAACAAATACAACAAAGACAGAAACGAATCTGTCAATTATCAACAAGCATTATCACACAAAAACCCCAAATCGGACTCCAAGAACAGAGCCAAAAGAAAACACATCCGACCAGTATAGCGAAGAGAAAAAGGAAGCTATAGTCACATGACCGGAACTACAAGGGAGCATATTGTAGAAGATTTAGGCCATCCCATTATCTGTTGGGATGCTCGGATCAGTCCACTTGCATGGGGGGGGAGATGCACTTGTTTTGAGGACAGGTAATATTGAAAAGAAACGAACATGTTATAATCCTTTCTTTCTTAAGTGATCAAATACTGGGGCCATTGCCCTGATTGTAAATCCACATACGGTACATTGTTAGGTAGTGCAGTATTGCTTAATTACATAAAATATGAAAAGGCACTTTCAAGAACAAATTAAAGCATAATTTGGTAGTATAAAATGTTATGTTTTACATACTACATCAATAATAAAATTATAATGATAAACTTCTTCTTTTTTGTCCAATGACATTAAAATATATGTTCAAAGTTCAGTGCACACAAATCACAGAAACTATTAAAATGCACTTCTAAAATAAAATGTTGCAAAATTAATGTCATGATCATTGCTATATGTAACAAATGGTTTAAGTGAACCCAATTTATATACTCCAGTATATTTCTACAGGTAACAGCGACGTCTAATTAACTGATTATCACAGATACAGGTGGAATGCCTCTTCATATATTCTGATGACATAATTTGGTGATTTCTAATTATATATCTAGATATTTCTGTATCTAGACATTGGGGATTTCCACTGGTAATCACGCTGAATTTTCTGATTTGCCGACCATCTCTCAAAATCCTTGAAAAAAGGTGACAGAGTTTTGGGACGCCATTTGTTATGAAGGGATGTGGCAATTTCTACAGAATCCCCTGAAAAAAGAAAGAATGCAAACTACAAATAAAATGGTTAAAACAAAATGATGGTTAAAACAAAATGGCAGTACTTTGTAAGAATTATTAAATGTTTCACATTAATTAACTAATCGGTTAATGCATGCACATTTGTATAACCATTAACAAGTTTATAGTGCACCTGAACAAGCAGGATCCTTTTATATATATAAATATAAATTTTTCATGCATAGACATCATTTTAAATGTGTTATTTTGTAAACAGAGGTTACTGCCAGAGTGTGTTTGAGTATTGTCAATATTATATAAACTGACGATCAAAAGAAAGTATACCAATTATTTTTATTATAAATAAACACAATACACGTTCATGGAAGGTTAGACAGGTTCCAGTATTGTTCGTTATAATGCAATCAATGACGAATACTCGCACATTGCTGCATTTGGGCGATGCCACACATGCAAAATGAGTTTGTTCATCAAATTTATACTGCATGAGAAACATGATACTCGTGCTTAGAACATGACTCAGTCAACAGTAAAACACCAGAGAACATGGCAAGGCTAACTGCTGAAGAAAGAGAGAGTGCTATTGGTATGGTGCAGGTGGGTGCGAGACAGACCATGAAGTGGAAGACCCCGCGTCACAACAGCCAACGAGGACCGCCATCTCCGCATCTTACACTTAAACGTAACAGATTCCTCACTGACGTCATCTGCAGCGACTGGCCTTGGACATGTCATCAGTCGTCACACTGTACGTCATCGACAATGACAGCATGGTATCAGGGCCTATCGACCATTCAGAGAGATGACATTGACGAGGCAACATCGACTTCGACGTTTACGTTGGGCACGTCAGTTTCAACGTTGGCAACATCGGAACTGGCAACGTGTACTTTTTTCTATGAGAGCAGGTTCCAGTTATTGAGAGCTGATGGCAGAACTGTGTTCAGTAGACTGAACCGTTTGGTGGTGGATCTGTGATGGTTTGGGGTGATATCTGTGGCCAACAGTGGACAGACCTTATTGTCATTGACGGAAATCTGTCCGACGTCGGGTCCATGCTTGCATACTTGCACATGGTGGACATACACGCTATTGAAACATGTTCTTTGTGGTCAAATTTATTCACCTTCGTTATGAGTGGTCCTTTATGAAATCGCACATTTCACCCCTAGTGCTGTTGTGAACTGTGATATTATTATTTTATGGGTTTTATTGAGTATACTCGTGTTTATTTATAGCCAAATTATTATACTTTCAAAATATAACATTTGCATCAACTTGTGTTTTGTGTTGTTTTTAATACTTTGAAAAAATAATTGGTATACTTTCTTTTGATCGTCAGTTTATTAGGAATACAGATTGTATTATGCGAGCCTCTGTTCAAATGTTAGTTAACTGGTTGTTGTGTTCAAACGTGTTAGTCCTGGGTCGGATCACTAGCTATCCAGAGACTGGACCCGGTATGGACATGCCCGAAACTTTAGTGGTACAGGGGCATGTAAAAATACTCTAAGTCTAAGTCAAATGTGTTGGTAAATTAGTTAACTGGTTGTTTTGTTTCAGGCGGAGGAAGTATCTTGACTTCAGTATGAAGAAACTATAAAAGCCGATGATTAATCAATCAATGTAAACTAGTGTCATTAACAAAAAATATATATTAAAAAAAAAATTGAAAATAAAGTATTATTAGCTATAAATATTAGGTTTTTAAAAGATGTTTAATATTTTGATAGAAATAATAGGATCATGGCACTGTATTCAGTGATACCAAAATATTTATGATGTAAAACAACAAAACAAACCAAGTCAATGTTTTGTCACATTTTCTAAAAACACCACACAATGCCAGATAGCTTATCTATGGGTCGAATTTTGAAGAGCCCTTAAAATAAAACAGAGTACTGAATAAATATCAAGCCACTGATGAAAAATGCTATAGGACTTGTTATAATATACTGTTTCATCTGGCAGTAAATTCATGTACCAGTAATGTGATTTGAAACTGAAAATATGACAATGTTTGTGTTGAATTATCCAAAGCAAGCAGTTGAATTGATTTTGATTAGTGTCGTACTTTAGAATGTATATATCTATGATTGTCATCACTGTGAAAACAAAATGAGGGAGTCATTAATTTCTCCTCTAACTTAGATCATGGGAAGCCATTTAAGATAGTGCCATTGTGAACACTGATATCTAATTCTTTTGTAGTACTATTTCGTTTAAAATTCACACGCTATGGAGAGCTAAAAATTACTCTCCCTGAACTACTTTCCGGGGAGTGATTGGAAGCCATAGTGACAGCTCCCCATACATGGCACGGTCTGCTATGACCATGTGGTTACATGTAGCAGCTTTACCCTTATGTTACTAGAATTGTGGTCTGTAAAATTTCATTTCCTGGTTTATTATCCACATGGTTCAACACACCAGAGTTAATAAAAATCATACAAAGCACATGTGTAATAACAAGACTTGGTGTCATGACGTAATTTAGGGAAGTGATGTCATAACATGATGCTGCTTCCCCGTCCTAGCTCAGACTTTTCATGTGAAATATGACGTCATTCATAGCCTCCTTCAAGTTGTGATTCAAACATTTATTCATAAAAAAAAAAGAATTCTAATAATATGGATAATATAAAGATATTATTACACTCGTGCGTGTGTCGTACTGATTTTACGAACTTGTGTCAGAATTTACAAAAGCTTGTTCAATAATCTTTATATATACCCTACAAAGTAAACCTATGCTAAATACAAAAATTGAACACAACACCTACATCTGAAGAATATACAGCCACAAGCAAATGATCTCACCTTTCGTTGTGGTTGGGTAATCTATAGATGATACTGCGAACGGCTGTTCCACTTTCGTGAAGACATCTTTATCATACATAGCCTGATTAAACTTCTTTCCCTGGAAGGAAATAAAAAGCAATTCTTACAAGCACACGAACAACTGCTACAGACAGTGATTCAACAGGGTGGGTTTTTTTTAAAGTTAAGGTTTGCTTTGTTTAACAATACCACTATGCTGGGGGGGTTTCATGCTGAGGTGTCGTACTCATTCATTCATTTATTCATTCATCCATCCATCAGTTCTGTGATTAAAAACATAGGTACTGGAAATCAAATACATATTAACTTAAACATATTTGTTCACTGAATCCTTATTTGTGAAATAGTTTAGGTTTTTTTCCTAATAATCAGCATCAATATTAAGGCACAGAACCAAATCGTCACGTAACACAAATAATTCCAATAGTCAATTTATTGACTAACACTAGACGACAACAATATGGCGAACCAAAACGGAAAACAAATGATAATGAACATATTACTGCTTTCCTAACAAGAATGCTTATCTGGAACAATACATCACTGTGGCGCAGTATGCTTTTATATACTTACACCTTTAAGGCAATCCACCAGTGTTGTAATAAACAACTGCCACCGTCCTTTGTAGTAACTGCAATAAAGATGACAATTGATGACAAACTTCCTACCAAGTGAAACCACACATTATTACAAGATGTCAATTAATGACAAACTCCCATCCAAGTGAAAACACACATTATTACAAGATGTCAATTAATGGTAAACTCCCATCCAAGTGAAACCACACATTATTACAAGATGTCATTTAATGACAAACTCCCTACCAAGTGAAACCACACATTATTAGATAAAAGATGTCAATTAATGGTAAACTCCCTACCAAGTGAAACCACACATTATTAGATAAAAGATGTCATTTAATGACAAACTCCCTACCAAGTGAAACCACACATTATTAGATAAAAGATGTCAATTAATGGTAAACTCCCTACCAAGTGAAACCACACATTATTAGATAAAAGATGTCAATTAATGGTAAACTCCCTACCAAGTGAAACCACACATTATTAGATAAAAGATGTCAGTTAATGACAAACTCCCTACCAAGTGAAACCACACATTATTACAAGATGTCAATTAATGGTAAACTCCCTACCAAGTAAAACCACACATTATTACAAGATGTCAATTAATGATAAACTCCCATCCAAGTGAAACCACACATTATTACAAGATGTCAGTTAATGACAAACTCCCTACCAAGTGAAACCACACATTATTACAAGATGTCAATTAATGACAAACTCCCTACCAAGTGAAACCACACATTATTACAAGATGTCAATTAATGGTAAACTCCCATCCAAGTGAAACCACACATTATTACAAGATGTCATTTAATGACAAACTCCCTACCAAGTGAAACCACACATTATTAGATAAAAGATGTCAATTAATGGTAAACTCCCTACCAAGTGAAACCACACATTATTAGATAAAAGATGTCAATTAATGGTAAACTCCCTACCAAGTGAAACCACACATTATTAGATAAAAGATGTCAGTTAATGACAAACTCCCTACCAAGTGAAACCACACATTATTACAAGATGTCAATTAATGGTAAACTCCCTACCAAGTAAAACCACACATTATTACAAGATGTCAATTAATGATAAACTCCCATCCAAGTGAAACCACACATTATTACAAGATGTCGGTTAATGACAAACTCCCTACCAAGTGAAACCACACATTATTACAAGATGTCAGTTAATGACAAACTCCCATCCAAGTGAAACCACACATTATTACAAGATGTCAATTAATGACAAACTCCCTACCAAGTGAAACCACACATTATTACAAGATGTCAGTTAATGACAAACTCCCTACCAAGTGAAACCACACATTATTACAAGATGTCAATTAATGGTAAACTCCCTACCAAGTGAAACCACACATTATTACAAGATGTCAGTTAATGACAAACTCCCTACCAAGTGAAACCACACATTATTACAAGATGTCAGTTAATGACAAACTCCCTACCAAGTGAAACCACACATTATTACATGATGTCAGTTAATGACAAACTCCCTACCAAGTGAAACCACACATTATTACAAAATGTCAGTTAATGACAAACTCCCTACCAAGTGAAACCACACATTATTACAAGATGTCAATTAATGGTAAACTCCCTACCAAGTGAAACCACACATTATTACAAGATGTCAGTTAATGACAAACTCCCTACCAAGTGAAACCACACATTATTACAAGATGTCAGTTAATGACAAACTCCCTACCAAGTGAAACCACACATTATTACAAAATGTCAGTTAATGACAAACTCCCATCCAAGTGAAACCACACATTATTACAAGATGTCAATTAATGACAAACTCCCATCGAAGTGAAACCACACATTATTACAAGATGTCAATTAATGACAAACTCCCATCGAAGTGAAACCACACATTATTACAAGATGTCAATTAATGACAAACTCCCTACCAAGTGAAACCACACATTATTACAAGATGTCAATTAATGACAAACTCCCATCCAAGTGAAACCACACATTATTACAAGATGTCAATTAATGACAAACTCCCATCCAAGTGAAACCACACATTATTACAAGATGTCAATTAATGACAAACTCCCATCGAAGTGAAACCACACATTATTACAAGATGTCAATTAATGACAAACTCCCATCGAAGTGAAACCACACATTATTACAAGATGTCAATTAATGACAAACTCCCTACCAAGTGAAACCACACATTATTACAAGATGTCAATTAATGGTAAACTCCCATCGAAGTGAAACCACACATTATTACAAGATGTCAATTAATGGTAAACTCCCATCGAAGTGAAACCACACATTATTACAAGATGTCAATTAATGACAAACTCCCATCGAAGTGAAACCACACATTATTACAAGATGTCAATTAATGACAAACTCCCTACCAAGTGAAACCACACATTATTACAAGATGTCAATTAATGACAAACTCCCATCCAAGTGAAACCACACATTATTACAAGATGTCAATTAATGACAAACTCCCATCGAAGTGAAACCACACATTATTACAAGATGTCAATTAATGACAAACTCCCTACCAAGTGAAACCACACATTATTACAAGATGTCAATTAATGGTAAACTCCCATCCAAGTGAAACCACACATTATTACAAGATGTCAGTTAATGACAAACTCCCTACCAAGTGAAACCACATATTATTACAAGATGTCAATTAATGACAAACTCCCTACCAAGTGAAACCACACATTATTACAAGATGTCAATTAATGACAAACTCCCTACCAAGTGAAACCACACATTATTACAAGATGTCAATTAATGACAAACTCCCATCCAAGTGAAACCACACATTATTACAAGATGTCAATTAATGACAAACTCCCTACCAAGTGAAACCACACATTATTACAAGATGTCAATTAATGACAAACTCCCATCGAAGTGAAACCACACATTATTACAAGATGTCAATTAATGACAAACTCCCTACCAAGTGAAACCACACATTATTACAAGATGTCAATTAATGGTAAACTCCCATCGAAGTGAAACCACACATTATTACAAGATGTCAATTAATGACAAACTCCCATCGAAGTGAAACCACACATTATTACAAGATGTCAATTAATGACAAACTCCCTACCAAGTGAAACCACACATTATTACAAGATGTCAATTAATGACAAACTCCCATCCAAGTGAAACCACACATTATTACAAGATGTCAATTAATGACAAACTCCCATCGAAGTGAAACCACACATTATTACAAGATGTCAATTAATGACAAACTCCCTACCAAGTGAAACCACACATTATTACAAGATGTCAATTAATGGTAAACTCCCATCCAAGTGAAACCACACATTATTACAAGATGTCAGTTAATGACAAACTCCCTACCAAGTGAAACCACATATTATTACAAGATGTCAATTAATGACAAACTCCCTACCAAGTGAAACCACACATTATTACAAGATGTCAATTAATGACAAACTCCCTACCAAGTGAAACCACACATTATTACAAGATGTCAATTAATGACAAACTCCCATCCAAGTGAAACCACACATTATTACAAGATGTCAATTAATGACAAACTCCCTACCAAGTGAAACCACACATTATTACAAGATGTCAGTTAATGACAAATTCCCATCCAAGTGAAACCACACATTATTACAAGATGTCAATTAATGACAAACTCCCTAACAAGTGAAACCACACATTATTACAAGATGTCAGTTAATGACAAACTCCCTACCAAGTGAAACCACACATTATTACAAGATGTCAGTTAATGACAAACTCCCTACCAAGTGAAACCACACATTATTACAAGATGTCAGTTAATGACAAACTCCCATCCAAGTGAAACCACACATTATTACAAGATGTCAGTTAATGACAAACTCCCATCCAAGTGAAACCACACATTATTACAAGATGTCAGTTAATGACAAACTCCCTACCAAGTGAAACCACACATTATTACAAGATGTCAGTTAATGACAAACTCCCTACCAAGTGAAACCACACATTATTACAAGATGTCAATTAATGACAAACTCCCATCCAAGTGAAACCACACATTATTACAAAAGATGTCAGTTAATGATAAACTCCCTACCAAGTGAAACCACACATTATTACAAGATGTCAGTTAATGACAAACTCCCATCCAAGTGAAACCACACATTATTACAAGATGTCAGTTAATGACAAACTCCCTACCAAGTGAAACCACACATTATTACAAGATGTCAGTTAATCACACATTATTACAAGATGTCAGTTAATGACAAACTCCCTACCAAGTGAAACCACACATTATTACAAGATGTCAATTAATGACAAACTCCCATCCAAGTGAAACCACACATTATTACAAAAGATGTCAGTTAATGATAAACTCCCTACCAAGTGAAACCACACATTATTACAAGATGTCAATTAATGACAAACTCCCTACCAAGTGAAACCACACATTATTACAAGATGTCAGTTAATGACAAACTCCCTACCAAGTGAAACCACACATTATTACAAGATGTCAATTAATGACAAACTCCCATCGAAGTGAAACCACACATTATTACAAGATGTTAATTAATGAGAGATGTCAGTTAATAATGTACAATTGATCAAGAACAGTAACCAACAAAATAAAACATTTGAGAGTCGAGAATCCTCTACCATGTAACATCACACATTATTACAAAAGATGTCAGTTAATAATGTACAATTGATCATGAACAACAACAATAACAAAATAAAACATCTTATGTTTGTCCTTTTTATGGACATCTCAATATAATTTGTTTCAATCTGTGCATTTGTGTAAGTCGGTGTGTTCTGCCTGTATATCCTGGCCCTATGTATGCAAATGCGTATGTTGAACTTGAGTGTGAATCAGTTTCTGTTAGTTTTGTTATTTTTTAAAAGTTTTGTTGTTGTTTAGAACATGGACATGTATGTTAAGCATCATTTGGGGCTTCCAATCCCGACACTGCTATATGATCTGGGACAATAAATATTTATTTAAAAATAAATAAATAATAAAAAACAACTAAAAACTAAAACATCTTCGAGTCAATCTCACATAAATGAAATGAAGGACTGCGTGTAATACGTACTCATTAATTAATCCAGACCACTGTTTTGCTGCATAATCAAGAATCTGAAAAATATAGAAAGATTTATAAATGTTAAAAATATCTGTATGGATTGACAGCATATACAGAGTAGAGAATAAGTTTACCTAAAAATAAAACAAACACCTTTTAACAGTAAAATAATCTCAAATTATAAATTTATAGCTTTGCTTTAATAACTTATTTAGGCTAAACATAAGTCATAGTTGCCTAAAATGTCAAAACACAGCACTTATTAAACTTTGTTACACTATCTCAATATATACCATCTATAAGATGTTTTCAGGAAGATAAAAGTTATAACCTACATGTATAAGACAGGGTTATAGTAACTGAAAATGTACAGCCTATAAGAACTGGATGCAGTAACTGAAAATGTACACCCTATAAGAATTGGTTGCAGTAACTGAAAATGTACGGCCTACAGGACTAGGTTACAGTAACTGAAAATGTACAGCCTATAAGAATTGGATGCAGTAACTGAAACTGTACACCCTATAAGAATTGGTTGCAGTAACTGAAACTGTACACCCTATAAGAATTGGTTACAGTAACTCAAAATGTACAGCCTATAAGAATTGGATGCAGTAACTGAAAATGTACAGCCTATAAGAATTGGATGCAGTAACTGAAACTGTACACCCTATAAGAATTGGTTACAGTAACTCAAAATGTACAGCCTATAAGAATTGGATGCAGTAACTGAAAATGTACAGTCTATAAGAATTGGATGCAGTAACTGAAACTGTACAGTCTATAAGAATTGGTTACAGTAACTCAAAATGTACAGCCTATAAGAATTGGATGCAGTAACTCAAAATGTACAGCCTATAAGAATTGGATGCAGTAACTGAAACTGTACACCCTATAAGAATTGGTTACAGTAACTCAAAATGTACAGCCTATAAGAATTGGATGCAGTAACTCAAAATGTACAGCCTATAAGGATTGGAAAGAAGGAAATAATTATTTAACGACGTACTCAACACATTTTATTTACGGTTATACATATAGTTAAGGACCACACAGATAATGAGAGAGAAACCCGCTGTCGCCACTTCATTGGCTACTCTTTTCTATTATCAGCAAGGGATCTTTTATATGCACCATCCCACAGACAGGATAGTACATACCATGGCCTTTGTTACACCAGTTGTGGAGCACTGACTGGAATGAGAAATAGCTCAATAGGTCCACTGACGGGGATCGATCCTAAACCAACCGTGCATCAAGCAAACGCTTTACCACTGAGCTACGTCCTGCCCCTCCCTATAAGAACTGGATGCAGTAACTCAAAATGTACAGCCTATAAGAACTGGATGCAGTAACAACTGGATGCAGTAACTCAAAATGTACAGCCTATAAGAACTGGATGCAGTAACTCAAAATGTACAGCCTATAAGAACTGGATGCAGTAACTCAAAATGTACAGCCTATAAGAACTGGATGCAGTAACTCAAAATGTACAGCCTATAAGAACTGGATGCAGTTACTCAAAATGTACAGCCTATAAGAATTGGATGCAGTTACTCAAGATTGCAAAGTGGAGTCTTACTTCACCATGTGGTCCCCAGAGAGTGACCTGGTTTTTGGCGTTGTACAGATAGAGAATAATTTCTTCAACATCTGACCCACCAAACGCTTTGGCCGCTTCCACCCAGTTGCCCAACAGGAAGTGTTTATCTGATCTCAAGAGCATATCCAAGTCCGTTAGTAAGTCAATCATCTCCTTACCAGCAGACCTGAGAAAATAATAAGATAATTACTAATATTACTGATAGTTTGCCAAACAAATCTAGAATAGACTTTTTGTGTAATGTAAATGAATACAATTAATTTTAAATTAAATTATATATATATATATCTGTAGCAAAACCTGTCTAAACCAGATCATGCTGGGGACATAATATTTAACCGATTTAGATAAGGTCTGGTTTTTAAAGGGTTGCGTTATAGAACTTAGAAAATTCAGGACTGTGAAAACTGGCCAGTTTTGAAAGGATTCCGGTTTGTTCAGTTAGGGTCCAGTTTTGACATGTTTCACTGTATATGGACATCAACAAATATTGACAGTGTGACAGCTCAGCCTCCAAAAAAAAATATGACAAGTACATTTTGATTTGTAAACAATTTTATTAACACTTAAAGGTCTGTTATGTTACACAACACCATTGGAAAACATCTATTACTTAGTCATAGGATACTGGATGTCAAACAATTTGGAGGAAACCCATTAAATTTTTCCATTAGCAGCAATGGATCTTTAATACCCACTTTCCTACAAACAGGACAACACATACCATGGCCTTTGATATACCATACCAGTCGTGTGCCACTGGTTGGGAAGGGAAAAAAACACCATCAGAGAAAAGTTCCACCTATGGGGTTTGATCCTATGATCCCAGCACTTCAGGCATGCGATCAACCAACTAAGCTAGATCCCACAATATACCTTGGAAAAGAGCTCTACCAAACAAACACAAACATTCCGAGAGTACTGCTAAAACAATATACGTCCCCAAACGGTCAAGTTCAAGGGCCATAACTCTATCGACCGGTAGGGGACTAATAACTTAGGACAGAAAATCTAGAATTCTTTGTCTGGTCTTGAAAAGAATAAGGACAGTTATCGTTGAAAGAATAAGGACAGTTATCGTTGAAAGAATGACAGTTATCGTTGAAAGAATGACAGTTATCGTTGAAAGAATAAGGACAGTTATCATTGAAAGGAATAAGGAGTTATCTTTGAAAGAATAAGGATAGTTATCGTTGAAAGAATAAGGACAGTTATCATTGAAAGAATAAGGACAGTTATCGTTGAAAGAATAAGGACAGTTATCATTGAAAGGAATAAGGAGTTATCATTGAAAGAATAAGGACAGTTATCATTGAAAGAATAAGGACAGTTATCGTTGAAAGAATAAGGAGTTATCATTGAAAGGAATAAGGAGTTATCGTTGAAAGAATAAGGACAGTTATCATTGAAAGAATAAGGAGTTATCGTTGAAAGAATAAGGACAATTATCATTTAAAGGAATAAGGAGTTATCGTTGAAAGAATAAGGACAGTTATCGTTGAAAGAATGACAGTTATCATTGAAAGGAATAAGGACAGTTATCATTGAAAGGAATAAGGAGTTATCTTTGAAAGAATAAGGACAGTTATCGTTGAAAGAATGACAGTTATCATTGAAAGGAATAAGGACAGTTATCATTGAAAGGAATAAGGACAGTTATCGTTGAAAGAATAAGGACAGTTATCATTGAAAGGAATAAGGAGTTATCATTGAAAGAATAAGGACAGTTATCGTTGAAAGAATGACAGTTATCATTGAAAGAATAAAGATAGTTATCATTGAAAGAATAAGGACAGTTATCGTTGAAAGAATAAGGAGTTATCTTTGAAAGAATAAGGACAGTTATCATTGAAAGAATAAAGAAAGAAAGAAGTGTTTTATTTTACGACGCACTCAACACATTTTATTTACGGTTATATGGCGTCAGACATATGGTTAAGGACCACACAGATTTTGAGAGGAAACCCGCTGTCGCCATTACATGGGCTACTCTTCCGATTGGCAGCAAGGGATCTTTTATTTGCGCTCCCCACAGGCAGGATAGCACAAACCATGGCCTTTGTTGAACCGGTTATGGATCACTGGTCGGTGCAAGTGGTTTACACCTACCCATTGAGCCTTGCGGAGCACTCACTCAGAGTTTGGAGTCGGTATCTGGATTAAAAATCCCATGCCTCGACTGGGATCCGAACCCAGTACCTACCAGCCTGTAGACCGATGGCCTGCCACGACGCCACCGAGGCCGGTTGAAAGAATAAGGACAGTTATCATTGAAAGAATAAGGAGTTATCTTTGAAAGAATAAGGACAGTTATCATTGAAAGAATAAGGAGTTATCTTTGAAAGAATAAGGACAGTTATCATTGAAAGAATAAGGACAGTTATCATTGAAAGGAATAAGGAGTTATCGTTGAAAGAATAAGGACAGTTATCATTGAAAGGAATAAGGAGTTATCATTTAAAGGAATAAGGAGTTATCGTTGAAAGAATAAGGACAGTTATCATTGAAAGGAATAAGGAGTTATTGAAAGAATAAGGACAGTTATCATTGAAAGAGTAAGGACAGTTATCGTTGAAAGAATAAGGACAGTTATCATTGAAAGGAATAAGGAGTTATCATTTAAAGGAATAAGGAGTTATCGTTGAAAGAATAAGGACAGTTATCATTGAAAGGAATAAGGAGTTATTGAAAGAATAAGGACAGTTATCATTGAAAGAGTAAGGACAGTTATCGTTGAAAGAATAAGGACAGTTATCATTGAAAGAGTAAGGACAGTTATCATTGAAAGGAATAAGGAGTTATCGTTGAAAGAATAAAGATAGTTATCATTGAAAGAATAAGGACAGTTATCGTTGAAAGAATAAGGACAGTTATCGTTTAAAGGAATAAGGAGTTATCGTTGAAAGAATAAAGATAGTTATCATTGAAAGAATAAGGACAGTTATCGTTGAAAGAATAAGGAGTTATCATTGAAAGAATAAGGATAGTTATCGTTGAAAGAATAAAGACAGTTATAGTTGAAAGGGTGACGCAAAAACGTGCGGCATCCTGCCTGTCATTTTAAAAGGCCAACTCACAATACTGTTGTTAAATCTTTGCATTCAAAAGCTACAATGAGGCTGTTGTAGATGGAGATGGAGGCAATCTGAAGACTGTTTCTCGTTACATCAACAAGGTCATATCTATAAACATAAACATGTCGTAAAACATAATTAAATAGGCATTTTAATCATAAATAAATAAAGCTTAATTTTACAAAAACACCATTAACAAATGTGCTGGTTATAATTAGTATCTATAAAGATTTAAGATGTATTTGTAAATGAAAATGTAATATATAATTTAAATCACATGTAAAATCTAATTTTACAAAATCTTCATTAAAAGCATCAAGTAGGATTTAATTATGAGAAAACAAATACATTTATTTACAGATTTTATTTACTAAATAATAGTATGATGTACACTAACAGTAACAGATAATATATATAAAAATTGCCATATCATACATGAACCTCACCAAATGATTTTTAATTAAAGATAGAAAACTGAACTTCATTTACATGCAGGCCACATTCTATGACATATTGGAAGGAAGGAATGTTTTATTTAATGACATAACTCAACACATTTTAATTAGTTATACGACATCGGACATATTGTTAAGGACAACACAGATAGCAAGAGAGGAAACCTGCTGCCATCATGCAATAGGTTACTCAGCAAGGGATCTTTTATATGTAGCATCCCACAGACAGGATAGTACATACCACGGCCTTTGTGACACCAGTCATGGCACACTGGCTGGAACAATGGGATCACGGACAGGGACTGATCCTAGACTGACCATGCATCAAGTGAACGCTTTACCACTGTGCTACATCCTGCCCCCTCCCCCCACCACTGGCTAGAGGAGAAATAGCCCAATGGCCCATCGACAGGTGAACCTAGACCAACCATACCTCAAGTGCTTTACCACTGGCTAGAGGAGAAATAGCCCAATGGCCCATCGACAGGTGAACCTAGACCGACCATACCTCAAGTAAGTGCTTTACCACTGGCTAGAGGAGAAATAGCCCAATGGCCCATCGACAGGTGAACCTAGACCAACCATACCTCAAGTAAGTGCTTTACCACTGGCTAGAGGAGAAATAGCCCAATGGCCCATCGACAGGTGAACCTAGACTGACCATACCTCAAGTAAGTGCTTTACCACTGAGCTACATCCTGCCCCCTCCCCCCACACTGGCTAGAGGAGAAATAGCCCAATGGCCCATCGACAGGTGAACCTAGACCGACCATACCTCAAGTAAGTGCTTTACCACTGGCTAGAGGAGAAATAGCCCAATGGCCCATCGACAGGTGAACCTAGACCGACCATACCTCAAGTAAGTGCTTTACCACTGAGCTACATCCTGCCCCCTCCCCCCACCACTGGCTAGAGGAGAAATAGCCCAATGGCCCATCGACAGGTGAACCTAGACCGACCATACCTCAAGTAAGTGCTTTACCACTGGCTAGAGGAGAAATAGCCCAATGGCCCATCGACAGGTGAACCTAGACCGACCATACCTCAAGTAAGTGCTTTACCACTGAGCTACATCCTGCCCCCTCCCCCCACCACTGGCTAGAGGAGAAATAGCCCAATAGCCCATCGACAGGTGAACTTAGACTGACCATACCTCAAGTAAGTGCTTTACCACTGGCTAGAGGAGAAATAGCACAATGGCCCATCGACAGGTGAACCTAGACCGACCATACTTCAAGTAAGTGCTTTACCACTGGCTAGAGGAGAAATAGCCCAATGGCCCATCGACCGGTGAACCTAGACCAACCATACTTCAAGTAAGTGCTTTACCACTGGCTAGAGGAGAAATAGCCCAATGGCCCATCGACAGGTGAACCTAGACCGACCATACTTCAAGTAAGTGCTTTACCACTGGCTAGAGGAGAAATAGCCCAATGACCCATCGACCGGTGAACCTAGACCAACCATACCTCAAGTAAGTGCTTTACCACTGGGCTACATTCTGCCCCCTCCCCCCACCACTGGCTAGAGGAGAAATAGCCCAATGGCCCATCGACAGGTGAACCTAGACCGACCATACCTCAAGTAAGTGCTTTACCACTGGCTAGAGGAGAAATAGCCCAATGGCCCATCGACAGGTGAACCTAGACCGACCATACCTCAAGTAAGTGCTTTACCACTGGCTAGAGGAGAAATAGCCCAATGGCCCATCGACAGGTGAACCTAGACTGACCATACCTCAAGTAAGTGCTTTACCACTGGCTAGAGGAGAAATAGCCCAATGGCCCATCGACAGGTGAACCTAGACCGACCATATCTCAAGTAAGTGCTTTACCACTGGCTAGAGGAGAAATAGCCCAATGGCCCATCGACAGGTGAACCTAGACTGACCATACCTCAAGTGCTTTACCACTGGCTAGAGGAGAAATAGCCCAATGGCCCATCGACAGGTGAACCTAGACCAACCATACCTCAAGTAAGTGCTTTACCACTGGCTAGAGGAGAAATAGCCCAATGGCCCATCGACAGGTGAACCTAGACTGACCATACCTCAAGTAAGTGCTTTACCACTGGCTAGAGGAGAAATAGCCCAATGGCCCATCGACAGGTGAACCTAGACCAACCATACCTCAAGTAAGTGCTTTACCACTGGCTAGAGGAGAAATAGCCCAATGGCCCATCGACAGGTGAACCTAGACTGACCATACCTCAAGTAAGTGCTTTACCACTGGCTAGAGGAGAAATAGCCCAATGGCCCATCGACAGGTGAACCTAGACTGACCATACCTCAAGTAAGTGCTTTACCACTGGCTAGAGGAGAAATAGCCCAATGGCCCATCGACAGGTGAACCTAGACTGACCATACCTCAAGTAAGTGCTTTACCACTAGCTAGAGGAGAAATAGCCCAATGGCCCATCGACAGGTGAACCTAGACCAACCATACCTCAAGTAAGTGCTTTACCACTGGCTAGAGGAGAAATAGCCCAATGGCCCATCGACAGGTGAACCTAGACTGACCATACCTCAAGTAAGTGCTTTACCACTGGCTAGAGGAGAAATAGCCCAATGGCCCATCGACAGGTGAACCTAGACTGACCATACCTCAAGTAAGTGCTTTACCTCTATCTAGAGGAGAAATAGCCCAATGGCCCATCGACAGGTGAACCTAGACCAACCATACCTCAAGTAAGTGCTTTACCACTGGCTAGAGGAGAAATAGCTCAATGGCCCATCGACAGGTGAACCTAGACTGACCATACCTCAAGTAAGTGCTTTACCACTGGCTAGAGGAGAAATAGCCCAATGGCCCATCGACAGGTGAACCTAGACTGACCATACCTCAAGTAAGTGCTTTACCACTAGCTAGAGGAGAAATAGCCCAATGGCCCATCGACAGGTGAACCTAGACTGACCATACCTCAAGTAAGTGCTTTACCACTAGCTAGAGGAGAAATAGCCCAATGGCCCATCGACAGGTGAACCTAGACCAACCATACCTCAAGTAAGTGCTTTACCACTGGCTAGAGGAGAAATAGCCCAATGGCCCATCGACAGGTGAACCTAGACTGACCATACCTCAAGTAAGTGCTTTACCACTGGCTAGAGGAGAAATAGCCCAATGGCCCATCGACAGGTGAACCTAGACCAACCATACCTCAAGTAAGTGCTTTACCACTGGCTAGAGGAGAAATAGCCCAATGGCCCATCGACAGGTGAACCTAGACTGACCATACCTCAAGTGGTTTACCACTGGCTAGAGGAGAAATAGCCCAATGGCCCATCGACAGGTGAACCTAGACCAACCATACCTCAAGTAAGTGCTTTACCACTGGCTAGAGGAGAAATAGCCCAATGGCCCATCGACAGGTGAACCTAGACTGACCATACCTCAAGTAAGTGCTTTATCACTGGCTAGAGGAGAAATAGCCCAATGGCCCATCGACAGGTGAACCTAGACTGACCATACCTCAAGTAAGTGCTTTACCACTGGCTAGAGGAGAAATAGCCCAATGGCCCATCGACAGGTGAACCTAGACCAACCATACCTCAAGTAAGTGCTTTACCACTGGCTAGAGGAGAAATAGCCCAATGGCCCATCGACAGGTGAACCTAGACTGACCATACCTCAAGTAAGTGCTTTACCACTGGCTAGAGGAGAAATAGCCCAATGGCCCATCGACAGGTGAACCTAGACTGACCATACCTCAAGTAAGTGCTTTACCACTGGCTAGAGCAGAAATAGCTCAATGGCCCATCGACAGGTGAACCTAGACTGACCATACCTCAAGTAAGTGCTTTACCACTGGCTAGAGGAGAAATAGCCCAATGGCCCATCGACAGGTGAACCTAGACCGACCATACCTCAAGTAAGTGCTTTACCACTGGCTAGAGGAGAAATAGCCCAATGGCCCATCGACCGGTGAACCTAGACCAACCATACTTCAAGTAAGTGCTTTACCACTGGCTAGAGGAGAAATAGCCCAATGGCCCATCGACAGGTGAACTTAGACTGACCATACCTCAAGTAAGTGCTTTACCACTGGCTAGAGGAGAAATAGCCCAATGGCCCATCGACAGGTGAACCTAGACCGACCATACTTCAAGTAAGTGCTTTACCACTGGCTAGAGGAGAAATAGCCCAATGACCCATCGACCGGTGAACCTAGACCAACCATACCTCAAGTAAGTGCTTTACCACTGGGCTACATTCTGCCCCCTCCCCCCACCACTGGCTAGAGGAGAAATAGCTCAATGGCCCATCGACAGGTGAACCTAGACCGACCATACCTCAAGTAAGTGCTTTACCACTGGCTAGAGGAGAAATAGCCCAATGGCCCATCGACAGGTGAACCTAGACCGACCATACCTCAAGTAAGTGCTTTACCACTGGCTAGAGGAGAAATAGCCCAATGGCCCATCGACAGGTGAACCTAGACTGACCATACCTCAAGTAAGTGCTTTACCACTGGCTAGAGGAGAAATAGCCCAATGGCCCATCGACAGGTGAACCTAGACCAACCATACCTCAAGTAAGTGCTTTACCACTGGCTAGAGGAGAAATAGCCCAATGGCCCATCGACAGGTGAACCTAGACTGACCATACCTCAAGTGCTTTACCACTGGCTAGAGGAGAAATAGCCCAATGGCCCATCGACAGGTGAACCTAGACCAACCATACCTCAAGTAAGTGCTTTACCACTGGCTAGAGGAGAAATAGCCCAATGGCCCATCGACAGGTGAACCTAGACTGACCATACCTCAAGTAAGTGCTTTACCACTGGCTAGAGGAGAAATAGCCCAATGGCCCATCGACAGGTGAACCTAGACTGACCATACCTCAAGTAAGTGCTTTACCACTGGCTAGAGGAGAAATAGCCCAATGGCCCATCGACAGGTGAACCTAGACTGACCATACCTCAAGTAAGTGCTTTACCACTAGCTAGAGGAGAAATAGCCCAATGGCCCATCGACAGGTGAACCTAGACCAACCATACCTCAAGTAAGTGCTTTACCACTGGCTAGAGGAGAAATAGCCCAATGGCCCATCGACAGGTGAACTTAGACTGACCATACCTCAAGTAAGTGCTTTACCACTGGCTAGAGGAGAAATAGCCCAATGGCCCATCGACAGGTGAACCTAGACTGACCATACCTCAAGTAAGTGCTTTACCACTATCTAGAGGAGAAATAGCCCAATGGCCCATCGACAGGTGAACCTAGACCAACCATACCTCAAGTAAGTGCTTTACCACTGGCTAGAGGAGAAATAGCCCAATGGCCCATCGACAGGTGAACCTAGACTGACCATACCTCAAGTAAGTGCTTTACCACTGGCTAGAGGAGAAATAGCCCAATGGCCCATCGACAGGTGAACCTAGACTGACCATACCTCAAGTAAGTGCTTTACCACTGGCTAGAGGAGAAATAGCCCAATGGCCCATCGACAGGTGAACCTAGACTGACCATACCTCAAGTAAGTGCTTTACCACTAGCTAGAGGAGAAATAGCCCAATGGCCCATCGACAGGTGAACCTAGACTGACCATACCTCAAGTAAGTGCTTTACCACTAGCTAGAGGAGAAATAGCCCAATGGCCCATCGACAGGTGAACCTAGACCAACCATACCTCAAGTAAGTGCTTTACCACTGGCTAGAGGAGAAATAGCCCAATGGCCCATCGACAGGTGAACCTAGACCAACCATACCTCAAGTAAGTGCTTTACCACTGGCTAGAGGAGAAATAGCCCAATGGCCCATCGACAGGTGAACCTAGACCAACCATACCTCAAGTAAGTGCTTTACCACTGGCTAGAGGAGAAATAGCCCAATGGCCCATCGACAGGTGAACCTAGACTGACCATACCTCAAGTGCTTTACCACTGGCTAGAGGAGAAATAGCCCAATGGCCCATCGACAGGTGAACCTAGACCAACCATACCTCAAGTAAGTGCTTTACCACTGGCTAGAGGAGAAATAGCCCAATGGCCCATCGACAGGTGAACCTAGACTGACCATACCTCAAGTAAGTGCTTTACCACTGGCTAGAGGAGAAATAGCCCAATGGCCCATCGACAGGTGAACCTAGACTGACCATACCTCAAGTAAGTGCTTTACCACTGGCTAGAGGAGAAATAGCCCAATGGCCCATCGACAGGTGAACCTAGACCAACCATACCTGAAGTAAGTGCTTTACCACTGGCTAGAGGAGAAATAGCCCAATGGCCCATCGACAGGTGAACCTAGACTGACCATACCTCAAGTAAGTGCTTTACCACTGGCTAGAGGAGAAATAGCCCAATGGCCCATCGACAGGTGAACCTAGACTGACCATACCTCAAGTAAGTGCTTTACCACTAGCTAGAGGAGAAATAGCCCAATGGCCCATCGACAGGTGAACCTAGACCAACCATACCTCAAGTAAGTGCTTTACCACTGGCTAGAGGAGAAATAGCCCAATGGCCCATCGACAGGTGAACCTAGACTGACCATACCTCAAGTAAGTGCTTTACCACTAGCTAGAGGAGAAATAGCCCAATGGCCCATCGACAGGTGAACCTAGACCAACCATACCTCAAGTAAGTGCTTTACCACTGGCTAGAGGAGAAATAGCCCAATGGCCCATCGACAGGTGAACCTAGACTGACCATACCTCAAGTAAGTGCTTTACCACTGGCTAGAGGAGAAATAGCCCAATGGCCCATCGACAGGTGAACCTAGACTGACCATACCTCAAGTAAGTGCTTTACCACTGGCTAGAGGAGAAATAGCCCAATGGCCCATCGACAGGTGAACCTAGACTGACCATACCTCAAGTAAGTGCTTTACCACTGGCTAGAGGAGAAATAGCCCAATGACCCATCGACCGGTGAACCTAGACCAACCATACCTCAAGTAAGTGCTTTACCACTGGCTAGAGGAGAAATAGCCCAATGGCCCATCGACCGGTGAACCTAGACCGACCATACCTCAAGTAAGTGCTTTACCACTGAGCTACATCCTGCCCCCTCCCCCCACCACTGGCTAGAGGAGAAATAGCCCAATGGCCCATCGATAGGTGAACCTAGACCGACCATACCTCAAGTAAGTGCTTTACCACTGAGCTACATCCTGCCCCCTCCCCCCACCACTGGCTAGAGGAGAAATAGCCCAATGGCCCATCGACAGGTGAACCTAGACCGACCATACCTCAAGTAAGTGCTTTACCACTGGCTAGAGGAGAAATAGCCCAATGGCCCATCGACAGGTGAACCTAGACTGACCATACCTCAAGTAAGTGCTTTACCACTGAGCCATGTCCCACCCTATATGGCATATTGGGTACATTACTTACAACAATACAATATCCACTTACCTAAAAAGAGAGCTATTACCAAGTTCTGTAGCTGCTTTAATCATAGTATCCCATGCCTCAAACAACGTCTCTGGTTTATACCACACCTGTTGATGAACAATAAACCACATTTTCACACAACCTCAGTAGATTTGATAGGTCTACTTTAAATATCAGTTAAACAGCCAATCTGCGATAGGGCAAACACAATGACAACTCACCGGGAAACAAAGTAAAGTAGATACACAGGGATTTATTAAGTAGATACACAGGGATTTAATAAGTAGATACACAGGGATTTATTAAGTAGATACTCAGGGATTTATTAAGCAGATACACAGGGATTTATTAAGTAGATACTCGGGGATTTATTAAGCAGATACACAGGGATTTATTAAGTAGATACTCAGGGATTTATTAAGCAGATACACAGGGATTTATCAAGCAGATACACAGGGATTTATTAAGTAGATACACAGGGATTTATTCAGGATTGTTTGCCATGGTCTCATGTCTGATGGAATTGGAAAAATTAGACTGAGTAAATCATACTGAAGATATTTTTCAGGTCAATGAATGAAGCAGTACACCACTGTTAAATTAATTTAGTGAAACAGACATATATTAAATAAATATACTGGGACTTTTTAACATAGAAATTGGGAATTTTCAGATCCACTTTCTTTTGGGAAAGGGCCTATGTTTGGACCCACAGAACACCCGGATAAATCCTCGATACACTAGAAATCAATGAAATCAACATTTAATTTAGTTTTTAACGTAAGCAAAATACTTTATGATAAATTTGTACTAAACTAGCTATTTATTTTTTCTTGTAGCACGTATTATTAATTGCATTAAAATATAATAATAAGGACAAGAAAACTATCCAACAAAAAGGTTACTAATTAACAATACTACATGTATCACTGTAAGGCATTCAGAGCAATGATATATTTACAACATTAAAAACATTACTGAAACAATAAAAACTTAATACAAACACTTCTTGAAGATTTTACACATTGCATCGCGTCATCATAAACCAACCTCAAAGTACTGATTTACGATCACTAGAATTGCAGATAAATAATAATAGTGAACTGAACAATAATAAAGAGTTAAAAGTACGTATTTGGATTTCTGTATAATAACTACATATTTCATATTACTGTTGATTCAAGTACAGTAAAGTACAGTAACGAACATGCTTAGAACGAACTACTGCATAGAACGAACTGATCATAAAGTCACATTCTATCTCCCTATACAATAATAACCAACTTATGCAAGTATAATTACAAATTTTCTGAATTTATACGATTTACTGTATTCTGATTGGCTGACGTCACTAAAAAACCAAGTGTTATCCTTCCATAAACCTCATAAAAATACGTCATCACGGAAGACCAAGATCGAAATAACCCCACCAACAGTCACTACACGTAAACAAAAGTTAATATCAAGGTCACTTTGCGATAGAAAAAAACAAGACAAATCTTCACATGAAATTGTTTCATTTTTTAAAAAGAAGTTATAATAAAGATATATACACTGTTTTTGTTGATTCAATACTTTTTATTTTTAGCGGACAATTTCCAATAGTATATATACATGTATTTCTACGCTTATTTACAGAACATGGTTGACGGTAAGAACGAAAGAAATTATTTTTGAGTGTTTTAAGGTACACTTCTTGTACTGTTTGTAATTATAAGAATTGTTTCTCATTTTTTTGGAATTTATCGATGTATAAACGTCACAAATGTAGTATAAAATTGCTACGCTACGCGATTTTATACTACATTTGTGACTTTTATACATCAATAAATTCCTAAAAAATGAGAAACAATTCTTATGTGTACAACAAACTACTGCTATAGCGAACTAATTATCATGCTCCCTTCCGGTTCGTTATAAGAGTATTTTACTGTATTTAAACACTTTATCATACAGTTAATTCAAATGGTCTTGTGATAATTCATTCATTTCAACTTATTTTCATGCTTATATCCAATTAAGGTTCATGTACGCTGTTGTGGGCACACACCTCAGCCATCGGGGTTGTCTGTCCAGGACAGTGGGTTAGTTGTTAGTTGGTTAGTGAGAAAGAAGATAGTATAGTTGCCTTACACCTACCCACTAAGCCCTTAAGAACTCGCTCTGGGGAGCTGGTACCAGGCTGTGAACCCTGTACCTACCAGCCTGTAGTCCGATGGCTTATCCACTGCGCCACCGAGGCCGATCTGGTAATTAATTGTCCTAATTTGTTACAGTTTGCACAATGAAAATCCAGCTCAAATGCACTTTTAAAAAACTTGTGTGTGTGTTCGCAAGGAAGAGAGATCGTCAAAAGTATACGCTCTATTCGTCGCCTGTGCCGCCATTGCTCGGCAAAGCACAAACGACAGCCTGTTGTCAGTTTCAGTTACCACGTGCGTTTGCCGACTTCAAATTGTAGGGTTCGTCTCAAAAAAAAAAAGAAGAGAAATCTTGCGTTGTACAAAGAACGTTCGGTTGAGGATATGGTACTAGAGTCTTTCGTTAAAACCGGTTTGATCTTGACAATGTATTATCGACAATCGTACCTTCCTATTTCAGAATTAATATTTTATAAAGTGTAAGTAGAACTTTTAAAGTTTAGTTTGTATACTAGTATACAAACTAAACTTGTATACTTAGAGAGGAATCGGGTGTATGTGCAGGGGGAGGGTATTGGAGGTCGAAACCCTTACCTGCCCAAGCTTTAAAAAAAATTAATATATTTTCTGGGGGACCATGGCCCCATATAAACTTTGCTCAACACAGTTTATAACCCCAACCCTGCTGAAATCCCTGCACACGCACCTTGGAAACCCGCTACATTTTAAAAAAATTGTCAATTAAACACGTGTTTTTAATTATATTTATGAGACGGGTTACGACACGCTGGGGCCTTGTGCCCCAGTCTTTATTTAACTGGAACTGCTAACAGCGGATGAAGTTCGCTGATTGGTGGAACTGATAACGATAGGGGATGAAGTGTCGCTGATTGGTCAAGTGTCGCTGATTGGTCAATTGTCCGGTAAGCGTCACTTTTGTCAGGAAGCTCTGAGACAAGGTAAGAAAGCTTTGTCGAGTTTTAATTAGGAATTATAATAGCTAGTTAATTAACTTTTGACTTGATAGAATAGATCATGGAAGTTAAAGTGTCAGTGTTGGGTCATAGCTACATGTATGTGCGCAGACTCGGAACCTTTGCAAATAGAAGGAATTCAGGATGGTGGAATCTGAGACTGGACGATTCCGAAGTTTTGGTAAAGTTCGTGGGTAAAGGTGGCGGTCTGGTAAGAGATTTAATTCAAGGACAGTTTGCCGAGCACGTCGCAATGGTTAAACCAAATGTGGTCGTGTTACAAACTGGTGGAAATGATGTGAATAATTTTGATGTGGAACCCGCAAGAATAGCCACGAACATTATAGCTATTGCAGAATGGCTCGTTTTAGGTTGTTCAGTACAACATGTTTGTATAATGCAGTTATTGCCGAGACAAAGAACCCGGCGCTTGCCTGCAATGGATTACAACAGTCTCGTAAGACAGGTCAATCAAAACCTCAAGGCATTAGTATTGGACAAAATGAACATTTCATATCACAAGCATAGGGGTTTGAAAAATAGCCCAGTTAACATCTACTGTCACGATGGGGTTCACCTAAACGAAACCCATGGGCTACCAAAGTATTCGAGAAGTGTGCGTGGAGCTGTGATTACATCATACCACAAGGTCAGGGCTTTGAACTGTGATTAAGTAACACAATGCGAGACAGCGTTAAGACAATGTCTTGGACTAACATGTACCAAGAGTGTTGAAAATAGAAGGGGATACACATAGTATTCTTAGCTATAATTAAAATATGAATTTACAGAATTACGTAAACAATATACATTTTACAATTTTAATAATTAAGAACAGAAAAAATATTCATTGAAAAAAAAAAAAAAAAAGGAGGGTGGGGCTCTGTGTGAGATATATAGTTGTCTTAGTTTTAATGTATACATAGATCACATGTGGGCTCTGTGTGAGCTACATAGTTGTGTTCTATTAGTTATACATGTATTATTTATAGATCACATGTGGGCTCTGTGTGAGCTACATAGTTGTGTTCTATTAGATATATTATTTATAGATCACATGTGGGCTCTGTGTGAGCTACATGGTTGTGTTCTATTAGTTAAGTTATATATAGATCACATGAGGGCTCTGTGTGAGTTACATAGTTGTGTTCTATTAGTTATGTTATATATAGATCACATGAGGGCTCTGTGTGAGTTACACAGTTGTGTTCTATTAGATATGTTATTTATAGATCACATGTGGGCTCTGTGTGAGCTACACAGTTGTGTTCTATTAGTTATATTATATATAGATCACATGAGGGCTCTGTGCGAGCTACACAGTTGTGTTCTATTAGTTATATTATATATAGATCACATGAGGGCTCTGTGTGAGCTACACAGTTGTGTTCTATTTGTCATGTTATATATAGATCACATGTGGGCTCTGTGTGAGCTACATAGTTGTGTTCTATTATATATATTAGTTATAGATCACATGTGGGATCTGTGTGACCTACATAGTTGTGATATTACTAGACATTTAGACCACACGCTTGTGTTTTGTTTGGTATTTTTATGAGCTTCTAATGTTCACCTTAATGCACAAATATATATGAATTGTAATAGAACTGGTCTCAGTGAGGTAATTTGAATAAAGCAAATACACAGCGAATGTACTCGTCAGTAATTGTGGACAAGAGTGACAAAAGTTTACAAACTAGTACATAACTATAATCGGCAGACCTGCATTATGCAGACAAATACTTGACGGTTGGCATTGGCTTATTTTTATTTATTTTTTCTTTGAGTGAAATGCCAAGAACACGTCATGCAGCGGTGACAAGGCATGCCCTGATAAGACCTAGGGGACGCCGCAAGACCGACAGCAGCAGCTACACAGAGTTTAGGCCAGACAGCATCACCAATTCCAGTACCTCCTGAAGTGTTAGCAATTGCGGCAGAGGTCGTAAGGGTAATGAAGGCAGAGAGCCTAGTACTAAACACACGACCAGCACCATCAGCAACAGTGACAGGGTCCGGTCATTCAGAGCTAGATCCACTGACCAACGCAGCAGGAACACAAAGTAATCCTGACAACCTGGCTTCTTCAAGCAATGCCGGATGGGGTATAGATGACTCGGCAACAGCAGTGGCGCACGAGGCAATATCCGAATTAACAGGTACAGCAGCACTGGGTCTAAATTGTAATGCTTTAACAAATGCAAATATTAGCAGCAGCATCACTCGACCTCTTGATATAAATGTAGAAGTTAAAACAAAACAGAAAATTTGGGCCGACCAATATGTTGACTTTGGCATGCTATTACAGAACAGGCCCACTGATCAATTTGATATAACATTTCAAATACATTTTCACTGGTGCCTAAAGCCAAGCCAGTGTACATCTGGTCGTTGGACCTGTGGAACACAGCATTCCAGATTTATGTCACCATTCTTGTAAAAGCTAGGCCAGATTTGGCAGCACCTCTGATGAAATATGCAAATATTATTCAGCGGATTGGAAAGATGGCGGGTGATTACGCTGCCTTTATGTATGACATAAATTTTCGAAAATGGAGGCAGGCCACTCTGGAATTGCTGCCATTTGACCAACCAAATAACGAGTTGTTTCTGGAAGCCATGACAGGGGGTAACACCAACTTCGCTCAAAGAACACACATCCTAGCCCTCAGACAAGTAAGGGGCAGAACTCTTCCAGTCAAAGTAAAGTGTGTTATGCATTTCAAAAGAATGGTGTGTGTCACAGAAACAACTGTTGGTTCAAACATGCTTGCAAGTTCTGTGAGGGTCTGCATTCCTTTCGGAAATGCTCAAAATCTGAAAAATCAGGCAACACCTTGTCAGCTAATTCCTTCTCCACTAGTCACACAGCTTGAATCCTAGATCCCAATCTAATCAGCAACATAACACCAGTTAAATTCAGAGTGTTGCTCCCCTTTCTGGTTGGATATGATATAAAGTCAATAGAGTTTTTAGAATCTGGATTTAGAAAAGGTTTTTCTTTATGTTACAAAGGCCCAAGAACATACAGATTTGGTCCAAATTTAAAATCGGCCACAGACAATCCAGTAGTTCTAAAGCAAAAATTTTTATAAAGAGATAAAATTGGGTAGGATTGCCGGGCCTTTTAACACACTTCCTTTCCTTAACCTACAAATCTCACCACTAGGTTTAGTACCTAAGAAAGAGCAAGGAGAATATAGAATTATCCATCATTTATCTTATCCATTGGGGTCATCGATCAATGATGGCATTGCCGAGAAAGACAGAACTGTACAGTATGAAACCTTGGATACAGCTATATTTTACATCAATCAGTTAGGGACTGGGACCATGCTAGCAAAAACAGACATAGAGTCTGCCTTTAGAATAGTTCCTATAAATCCCTTGGATTACGATTTCTTGTGCATGAATGTAGCGGGCTTATATTACTGTGATAGATGTTTACCCATGGGCTGTACAGTTTCATGCCAATTATTTGAAAAAATAAGCTCTGCCTTACACTGGATAATGGTAAATTATTTTCAAACAGAAAGCATAGTTCATGTATTGGATGATTATTTATTCATGGGTCCACCAGGTACACTACAGTGTCAAACAGCATTAGAAAATTTCTTACAGCTGTGCAAACTTTCGGGAATTCCAATTAAGCAAGCAAAGACGGTCTTTCCCACGACAACAATTATCTTCTTAGGAATAGAGTTAGATACTAGATTGATGATAGCTAGATTACCTGTAGAAAAAATTGAGAAAATAAAACGAACATTACAAGTGTTTCTTAACAAGAAAAAAGTTACCTTAAAAGAACTACAGTCATTGATAGGCCTATTAAACTTTGCTTGTAGAGTAATTGTTCCAGGCAGACCATTTTTGCATAGGATGATTAACCTTACTTGTAAGCTGTTCAACCCATGTCACCATATTAGGTTATCTAAAGAGGCAAAATTAGATATGAAGGTATGGTTACTGTTTATAGAGCATTTCAACGGAGTTACCATGTTTTTGCCAAACAGCTGGGAGTCGTCAGAAAGACTCAACATGTACACCGATGCTAGCAACTTGGGATTTGGGGCAATATGTGGGTCAGAGTGGTTCTTTGGTCAGTGGGATGAAAAAATGACAGTCCACCATATTAATATCAAGGAACTTTTTCCAATTGTAATCGCTTTGGAGCACTGGGGAGAACAGCTGGGTAACAAATCAGTTCTGTTCTTTTCATATAATTCTGCTGTGGTTGCCATAATAAACAAACAGACATCCCCTAATTCCATAATGATGGGGCTAGTTAGGAGGTTAGGTTTAGCAGCATTAAAATTCAAAATCCATTTTCGAGCAAAACATATCCCAGGGAAACAAAATTTACTTGCGGATTATCTGTCTCGTTTGCAGGTCGAACAGTTTCATCAAATGAATCGAATGCCAACCCTAGTGTCAGACCAACTACTTCACATTTAAACCAGACAGTTCTCCAGATCATCGATTCAGCTTTAACAGATAGTTCGAAATACCTCTATCGTAGAGCTTACACTTTATTAGAAAAGTTCATCCACACAACTTTACAGATAGAATGTTGTCTACCCATAACCGTGCATACCATAGCACTATTCATAGCTTATATGGTAGATAATGGCTTTGCCACTGCCACAGTTACCACATACATGTCAGCAATAGGATATATCCATAAGTTGGGTGGTTATAATGACCCCACACAATTCTTTATTATTTGGAAAATGTTATCAGGGTTATGAAAAAGCAATACAAAACCAGATTTTAGGCAGCCTATAACCAAACATATATTGCACCGACTTGTAAATGCCTTAGGGGAGGTTTGTTCATCAAGATACGATAGACTTATGTTTCAGTCCATGTTCTTGCTGGCATTTCATGCATTTTTGCGAATTGGGGAAATCACTGGAAATTCAAATAATAAGAATATCTTACAAACAGGAAATTTACAGTTTTTCAAAAAAGGTGACCAGAATCCCTCAAGGGTAGATATTAATTTTCATTCTTATAAAGGTCATTATAATACAGCCCCAGTTACCCTGTCTCTTAACTCGCAGACAATGCAGGAAAACTGTCCTGTACAGACTTTGTATCGGTATCTGCAACTGCGGGGGTCTTCCCCAGGCTCCATTTTTATATTCCACGGGGGAACAGCAGTTTCATATGGTTGCTTTTGCACCATTTTGAAACAAGCTTTACTGGCAGCTGGATACAAGTCTGATCGTTTCAGAAGCCATAGCTTCTGAATAGGTGCAGCCAGCACCGCTGCTAGTCAGGGGGTATCAGAAGCAGATATTCAGGCAATGGGTAGGTGGCACTCTAGCGCTTTTAAACGATATATAGGTATGCCCTCTTTTGAATTGTTATAACATAAAATACATTTACATACATAAAAACATGTGTTTAATTGACAATTTATGAAGTGCCCTTCCCCATTTCAGACCTCCTTAAATAGCTGACTTGTCGTCTTTCCTTTATCAGTAGGAGTACATTGAACATTGGCTATATTGAACACATGGCTTTCTTGTAGTGTACCCATAAGTCGAGTTGGCTGCAGGGCAGTCTCGGTACCTATAAGGACAATTTATCAGAAGCAGATATAGACTATGGACAGTACATGTTAGCTTCATTGAATGCATGGCATTCTTGGAGTGTACCCGTAGACTGCGTCGATTGCATGACAACCTCGTAGTTTACAGGGTAACCTAGCATGTGTCCAATTTTAACTGCTGTATAATTAATGGGCTAGAAGGTATACATTGAATGCATGGCATTCCAGAAAATATACTAAATACCATCATTCTTAGATATTATAGTTATTGTAAATGTGTAGCAGTAGATACCCAGTGTTGCTGTATTCAACTATCAGTTATCTGCGGATGTCAAATTAGTTGTTGCCAAAATATGCATCCGAAGGGACATTAAAATTACAATGGATAAGAGGGCAACTAGATTGTTTTTACAACTGTTTGTGTGGTTTATCATTAGACATTATTTTACTTTTATTAGTGGTCAAACTGCTGTGGGTGGGGGTTGCTAGGATTAGCTACCGCTAGCTAGCAGCAGCTTACCTAGCAATGTGGCGGATTTTCCCCCACCTACAATAGTTGTTTTCTTTATTAATATGCTATGTACAATGTTTTATGTAATACCACCTGTAATTGTCAGGTGCTTATGACATGGATGTATTACATTGTTATCATTTTATGTCATTTTAATAAAACGGCCATTTCATATCTAATATCGTTTTCCTGGTTGTTTGTATATTATACTATTGTACTACAAGTAGCAGGCAGTTTGACTGGGAGTTAACCACGCTTCATAAATAAAATTTAAGGTTTTTTTTAGCAAGGGATTGTTTATATGTACCATCCCACAGACAGGATATCACATACCATGGCCTTTTATATACCCGCCAATGGGGATCGATCCTAGACTGACCGCGCATTTCCAAAAAACAACTTTTTACATCTAAGTAATGAATAAAAATAACATATAGTCTTGAAAAATGTTACGTAAATCGAACACAACACCCTCTTCCTCTACCCCTAGAGCGTTACATAATTATTAACACCCCCTTACATGTAACTGTCAAAATTTCAAGGCAAATCCCCCACCGACCCCTGGAAAGGTCTTGTACCATACCTCTGTGGATATAAATATGTTTTGGAGATATGAGACGAACTCTCGATCAAAATAGGTTAAATGTTTTCAAAATCACGTGAGAAGCTCATCGCCTGCGCAAATCAAGTAAAGTCCCAGTTCTACTGGCGTCCCGCTAAATGAAGAAAAACAAAGCTGGCCATTACGTTTGTAGTTGACCTAGATAATGTAGATAAGAAAGCATTGCGAAACTATAGCGATGTGGTGGTCCTTTTATGTACCAAACAGAACTGAATCATCTACTCTATATGCAAGGGTGGGACGTAGCCCAGTGGTAAAGCTTTCGCTTGATGCGTGGTCGGTCTAGGATCTATCCCAGTTGGTGGACCCATTAGGCTATTTCTCGCTCTAGCCAGTGCTCCACAACTGGTGTAACAAAGGCTGTGGTATGTACTATCCTGTGTGTGGGATGGTGCATATAAAAGATCCCTTGTGGCTAATCGAAATGAGTAGCCCATGAAGTGGCGACAGCGGGTTTCCTCTCTCAGTATCTGTGTGGTCCTTAACCATCTGTTTGACGCCATACAACCATAACTAAAATGTGTTGAGTGCGTCATTAAATAAAACATTTCCTTCTTTCTATTCTATATGCTTAAATAATAAAAATATTCCAGGGACTGTAGCTTTAATTTAATATAATTATAATTATTTGCACCTGCACAGAGAAGAGGTTAGCTTGCTTATATAGCCAGTCATGGTTCAAACACTTGCTGGAATTGGTGTTAATGTATTTGATATACTTACGTGTGTTCGAAGAGCAAACTGGGGACGAGAGGTAACAGTGACATCATGACTCTGTTCTTTATGTCCATCTGTACTGTTGAACACACTCGACTTGTAACAAAAGAAACATTGTCACTCCAGTGAAAACAAAATGTAATAATCTCAGAAACAGCCTTAGTTGTGATCTTCAAAGGAAGGGGATGGTTGGAGAGGAGAGGAGAGGAGGGGAGAGGAGGGGAGAGGAGGGAAGTGAATGAGACAATGAAGATGAATGGCACAGAAAGAAAAGATTCAGAAGAAAGTAAAGGTAATTAACGAAAAGGAGTAGAATAAAAACGAGAACATGGAATATGAAAAAAGTAAAGAGATAAAGATTTAGAAATCAATTACAACATTCAAGAAGGAGAAAAAGAATGATATTCAGATATTTTCTTTGATATTATATGCCTTTCACAGTGATATTCACAAAATATGATACAGATATTTGATATTACTAGTAAAGTTAGCAGGGATGGAACGTAAGAATTTGTCTCCCATGACAATTTAAAAACAAAAAATATATTTAATATGTAAGTTTAATCATAGAAATATTTTATTAGTAGGAAATTTAACATCTTACAATGCAATAAACTCAGGAATGTCTCTTTAAAATATCCAATATTTCACTTTAGGACCAAAATACTGGTAATCTAGCAAGTCAAGTAGTGATATTCATCACTTTAAGGTGATATCTTCCACACCCCACACACACACACCAAAAAAAACACTTTTAGTTCTCTCTATTCCACTTTACAAAATAGAATGTTTATTTTCATATGTTTGTGATACTACATACATTTCATACTTGGCTTATATGCATATATATAAACCAAGTATTATGAGATCAGCTAAGATATAATATGAGAAATATAATGGTAAAACATTTATAAAGACATAACTTCATTAAAATTACAGGATTCAAAATCTTACTGGATTAAGTAAGAAGACATAATCTATGAACAAAATGAAATTATAGGAAAAAAATTACGTACATGTATGTCCCTTTTTCTAACCTCACATCTAACCATACTGGATTCCCCCTAAATCTTATAGACTGATCTGAACATCCCAAGAGCCAATCAGATGACTTTTATTTTCCATTGTCAGGAAGGAAATGTTTTATTTAACGACGCACTCAACACATTTTATTTACGGTTATATGGCATCAGACATATGGTTTAGGACCACACAGATATTGAGGGAGGAAACCCGCTGTTGCCACTTCATGGACTACTCTTTTCGATTAGCAGCAAGGGATCTTTTATATGCACCATCCCACAGACAGGATAGTACATACCACGGCTTTTGTTACACCAGTTGTGGAGCACTGGCTGCAACGAGAAATAGTCCAATGGGCCCACTGACGGGGATCGATCCCAGACTGACCGCGCATGAAGCAAGCGCTTTACCACTGGGCTACGTCTCGCCCCCCCTCCCTTTTTCTAACCTCACATCTAACCATACTGGATTCCCCCCAAATCTTATAGACTGATCTGAACATCCCAAGAGCCAATCAGATGACTTTTATTTTCCATTGTCAGATTAATGAAAAGAAAATACCATTCCTTATGTTTTATAGTTACCATTTAATCATTTAAAATCTTTAAAAATTATGTATAGGCCCTATTAATGACATTAAATTTTACCTTTAGAAGCTGCCATGCAGTTTCTGCATCTTGATTAAACTTTCCGTACCGCTGTTGATGAAAAGATGATATCCTGTTTGATAAAACAGTTATCATTAATAATAATACAAAATGTCTATAAAAACCTAGACAAAGATCAAGTTGTCTAGTAAAACAGTATCAGTAATGAATTCCACCTACGTATAATTGGAGAAAACTTGAGTGTTTTCTCTTTTATAGATACATTACCTGTCCTCAAACAAGTGCACCTCCCCCCCACGCAAGTGGTCTGGTCCGAACATCCCAACAGCCAATGGGATGGCCTAAATTCTTCTACTGCATACTGCTCTCTAGTTCCGGTCACATGACTGTAACTTCCTTCTTTTTCCCTGAGCGCATCGCACGGAGAACAGGAAGCGGGGAGGCCCGGGCGGGATGAATCTTGAGGACAGGTAATGTATCTATAAAAGAGAAAACACTCAAGTTTTCTCCATTTCTATAGACATTACCTGTCCTCAAACAAGTGCAGCATTCAACAGATGGTGGTGGGTGCCGAGATCCGTAGATGCTTGTGATAACTCCCCAACCGGAAAGAGGCTGACTAGTGGAAGAATAAGGCCAACCTTGGTAAGCCCTCATCTTAGAGATGCCCGTCACAGACCAAAGCAGGTGATGTTAGTAACAACAACCAGAATGGTGGCATCCGTCAGCAGTGGCAGGTACGGCTCCTAGAACACATGGACCAGGAGGCGGAAGCCACATCTCATGCTGGTTCTGACAGGGTGGGAAGACGTAGCCACCAGGGATGCAGGTGTTAGGTAACCCTCACGTATTGAAGTGTTATAGTTTTTCAATAACAAGCGACAACCTAATGAGGTGCATCCGTCAGAACATTGAACAGAACAAGCCCCCCGAGTGTTTTCTGTCTAGTACACCAAAGAACTGTTAGTTCAATAACGACAACAAATAACCACATGCAGTGCAGGGTAAAGGTTATCAAGACAAAAGTTCCGGCACCAGTACGTGAACTGTGCAAAAGAACAAAAGTCTAAGCAATCCTCACCTGTCGATTCAGTGGACATCTCGGTATACAGCCCAGAATCAGACAGACATCAACGGCGACGAGGACGGCTTGTATTCAACAGAGTCTGTGCAGCAACAACCGGACCCAGATGATGGAACCCCTCAACGTCTTCTGTGGAAACATCCCTCAGATAATAGTTGGCGAAGATGGAGTCCGTAGCCCAGAAACAGCCAGTGATGATGTGCTGAATGGATGTGTTGCAGTGCAGGGACATCATGGCAGCCAAGGCACGAAGTTCATGCGGATTGGAAGCAGACGGAGCAGGTAAACCCTCCTTCTGATAGGCGGTCAGGATAGACGACCGGATCCAAGTAGCCACCGTGTTCTTGGTAATATCCCTCAACCGACTCTGGTTACAGGAGAGGAAAAGTCTTTTGCTATGTTGTCGAAAAGATCTGGTCCTCTCGATGTACTGGTGCAGGGCTCTAACAGGGTACAACGCCAAGTCCTCAACGTCCGCCGGACCAACGATAGAGGAGAGGGCCTGCACAACATACGAGCGAGGCGCTTGGTCTGGTAACTGATTCTTTGCAATAAAGTTCATGAGTAACCCCAAGTTGACTGCACGCCGATCTCGGTGAAAACGTACCAAGTCTACATCAAGAGCATGAAGTTCTGAGACATGGGCAGCCGTGGCGAAACTGAGTAAAAACACCGTCTTCCGTGTCAAATCTTGCAGGGAAGAGGACTCGATCGGCTCATAAGGTGTGGTCGATAACGCTCGTAACACCAGATTCAGGTCCCATCTTGGTGGCCGAAACCGGTGTACTTGATCTTCAAGGCGAAACCCTTTGATCATCTTATGGATCTCAGGAATACCCGATAACTTCGTTCCAGTAGTGACATCACGAACAGTAGCGATGACCGAAAAGTACCCAGCGATGGTAGACCCCTTCAATAGTAAAGTGGTCCGCAGATACAGCAAAAAATCAGCAAGACGAGGTATCTGGATCATCTGAGGTTTGAGTTTTTGCCGGACACACCATCGGTGAAAGCAAAGCCATCTGACGTTGTAAGCCGCAGTAGTAGATGATCTGTGCGCTTTCAAAATGGCCGCCGTAGACTGTGAAGAAAAACCTTTCTTCCTCAAACTCTTGGAGATAAAGTCCACGCGTGCAGTTGGGACAACTGCGGACAACTGCGGACGTGGATGGTATAGTCTTGACGTGGGATGCAGCAACAGATGATCCCAGTCTGGCAGCGGTAAAGGATGTGGATCGGCAAGATGTATTAGATCTGGATACCACATCCTGGATGGCCACATCGGAGCAATGAGCAACAGGCGACAATGGTACAGCTGAAACCTCTGCAGCACCCTTGGAAGGAGGATTGGTGGAGGAAAAGCGTACGCGTCCATCTGTTCCCAGCTGATGGCCAATGCGTCGAGATCCAGAGCTTCGGGATCCGGCACCGGAGACACGTAAACCCTCAGCTGATGGTTGAATCGTGTGGCGAAAAGATCGATGTTTGGTGTCCAAAGTCTGTCGCACACCCATCGAAACGCTTCCGGATGGAGCATCCACTCCGTCGGCTGTGGAGACGACGGCCGGGAAAATGTGTCGGCTAGTACATTGGAAACCCCTGGAATATGACGAGCCCGAAGTTGCAATGGAATTTCGTCGACCAGCTTGTAGAGACGATAAGTCAACTGCAGCAGACTGCTGGAGTGAGTTCCGCCCTGACGATTGATGTAAGCCGCCGCGGTAGTACTGTCTGTGGCCACCATGAGAGAGGCTTCCGTCAACATCTGTCGCCAATGAAGGATAGCGTAGTAGACTGCCAACAACTCCAACAGGTTGATGTGGAGTCCGAGTTCGCCGGGAGTCCACAGCCCTGAAGTAGTCTGGTTGCTTAGATGGGCTCCCCAGGAGACTCTGCCAACCGCGGAAGGTCATTGGAGCGGTGAGGGCTATGGCAATCATGGTCTGGATCTTCTCCCAACGGTCTAAAGGAACTTGAACGAGGCCCAGGTCGGGTCGAAGCCAAGCGCCTATGAACTGTAGAGACTGCGTGGGAGCCAGTCGAGATTTCTCGATGTTGATAATCCAACCCAGCTGCTTGAGAAAGTCCATGATGAAGACAACATGTGCAGTCAGCCCTGTCTTGCTGTGACATCTCATCAGGCAATCGTCGAGGTATGGGTAAAAGGATATACTTCTGCGATGCAGGAAGCGTGACATCGGAGTCGTGATTCTGGTGAACAGCCATGGCGCTATGGATATCCCAAAGGGCAGGACTGTCCATTCGTAATGCCGACCCTGTAGCACAAACCGCAGGTAGTGATGGAAATCGGCATGCATCGGAACGTGCAGGTAAGCGTCCTTGAGATCTAGCGAGGCAAGCCAATCCCCCGGTCTGATCACGGCTATGACATCTCGCAACGTTAACATCTTGAAGGTCGGAGGAGGAGACAGGTAGTGGTCGATGAAGACCGCCAAGTTGTGAATCATTCGCAGCTCCGGAGAATCTTTCTTTGGTACGAGAAAGATGTCCGAGTAAAAGCCGGGTGTTAAGTGTGCTTCCGAAATGCTGCGAACGGCTCCCTTCTCCACCAGCTTGTTGACGGACTCCTGTAGAACCTTGACTTGCGCGACGGAATGCCGCGGTTCTCGAGGTGAAGTGGTCAATGGAGGGATGGCAGACAACTGCAGACGATACCCTGTCTTCAAGATCGACGTGACAAACGGATCTTGGCAAAGTGTCTGCCAGTTTCGCCAATAACGGCGAAGTCGACTTCCGACCATGGATCTTCCGACCGGTGTGGTACACACCGGAAGCGTCAAAACCGAATCGTTGTTCTGGTTCAAAATCAGGGGCGGGCGTAGGTTGAAGCAATCTGAGCAGTCCACGATCTGTTGGCTGGCGTCAACGTCGACCAGGCTTCCCCTGGGTCCGAGCTGGCGGACCGGATGGTCGTCTGACCGGAAACCGTCAAGAAGGTTGACCTCGAAAGGAACCTTTCCAGCGCTTAGATGGTGGTTGTGGTGTGAATGTAGACTTCCGCTTCGTGGATTCCAACGTCGAAATAAGTTGCAACGCTTTGACAGTTGCTGTCGACTGTTGGTCCTTATCATTGGCCTTCACCACCTCAGAAACTTTGCCTGCAAACAGCTTCGTTGCGGACCACGGTTGAGCTAATAGCTCCTTCTTATGCTGGAAATCCAAAGTGGATTTTTTCAGATAAGCCTGGCGACGGTATTGCATCAACATCGAAGACATCGAAATCACCGAAGACGTCAGGAAAGCTAGCATCTGCGCCGATTGCTGAAACAGCGCGTAGCACCATGCATCTTTTGCCTGGGTGGCCATCGCAGCAAGGAAAACGTCCAAGTAAGATAACACAAACAAGCAACGTCTCTGGGCAGTATCCATGGCTTGTACTTGTTTGTCCGTTAAATCCACGGTTGACGACTTCTCAAGACGGTGAACATCTTCATCCAAAGACGGAGCTCCATCTGTAAAGGGCATGTCAAACACCGGATACATACGGTGACCCCAAGACGGGAAGGCGACGAAAGACGCTGTGTCTTTAAAAGTGCGGTCTAAATCTGTCGCCACCTCAGATACGAGTGTACCGGCTGCCAAGGAACGGATCACCACATCTTCCGGAGGGACATCAGTCGCTATCATCGGTGTCGGTCCCTTCTTGGACGGCGTTGGTGGATGTGGCAAGGACGGCAACATGTCATACACGGCCGCCAAGCAATCCCTCATATTCATATGGTCAGGAGATTCAGGCTCATCAATGATGGAAACCGCTGTAGGCGCTGCATCTCCAAAGTCTCGAAGCACTCGAGCACAGGCTAATCGATCCGCCGAAGCAGAAGTCACTGGTGAACCGGACCGTGGACAGTCCCGTCGAGAACCCTCTGAAGCCTCAATAGAAGGTCTGCGCTGCTGATCCACGGAACCCGTAGGGAGCCGTGCAGGTCGTGGCGAACGGCTACGGGCCCAGCTCCGGTCCCGGCTCCGCTGCGCCGAAGATGACTTCCCCGCTGAAGATCGGTGATCCTTGGAGGCCGTGGAACGTCTAACTGATTGAGTCGGCTTGTCAGAGGGCTGCATAGGAACCGCAGGCCTGTCATCTGAAGTCTTGTGTCCTGGAGCCGCACCCCCCGAAGAGGGGACTTGAACCGGACCTGACCCCAAACCCGCCGGTTCTGGTAAGGCCGCCATCGACGCCATGGTCTCTTTCAGCATAGTGGGTAGCATCGAACGTAATACATCTGCTACGGAGTCCGCAATTGACGGCGAAGATTCCACTTTCTTGGCTGTCGCCGACACCACCTTCAAGTAAGCCGCGAAGTCGACAGTAGACAAGCCCGAACACAGGTCGCATCTCGAAGAGAGGCTACAAGGAACACGGCAACCCGGACATAGATCATGAGGGTCGCTGCATGCAGTGAACTTTTTACAGCGTAAACATGCTCGTACCTGTCTCTGAACATTAACATCCGACATGATAATAAGTTTTCAATCTGTGAAAGAGAAAGAAAAAGAATCCATGACACAAACACAAAGCCGGTCAACAAAGACGCCATTTTGCAATGGCGTCCGACACGACAACCGGCAATATAATAACATTTCATGTAATTAACACTTGGCAAGTCAAGCGAAATACGCGAAAAACATACGAAAGCTAACAAAAGTTAACGAAATAAGGTGAAAAAACATTCCACCCAACACAAGCCAGTCAATACAGACGCCATTTTGCAAATGGCGTCCGACACGACAACCGGCAATATAACAACATTTCATGTAATTAAACGCTTGGAAAGTCAAGCGAATACGCGAAAAGACACATACGAAAGCTAACGAAAGGTAACGAAATTAAGGTGAAAAACATTTCACCCAACACGAATACAAAACCAAAGGTCCTATAAAAAAAAGTTGACTCCAAACAGAGCCAAGCAAAAAGACGTCCAGACCCTTTAGCGAAGAGAAAAAGAAGGAAGTTACAGTCATGTGACCGGAACTAGAGAGCAGTATGCAGTAGAAGAATTTAGGCCATCCCATTGGCTGTTGGGATGTTCGGACCAGACCACTTGCGTGGGGGGGAGGTGCACTTGTTTGAGGACAGGTAATGTCTATAGAAATGTTTGTATCACTGTGGTAACAGTGAATGAATCATAATATAGAAGGCATGAAATAATATGCACGGTTTAGTTACAAACATTGGTGTTTTTGAAAATGAAGTTTGAACATTAAAGAAAAAGAAAAAGTCAGGTAACAGTATCATTAATAATAATGTGGTGCACTGGCTGGAACAAGACAAACCAATTGTAAAGTTTATATATTATTGAAATTTGTGGCTCGTGTGGACACACCATAATTTTATAAATCTTCTCATAATATTTAACCAATGACCAACAAATAATTTCTTAAAAACAATAGATTTTTTTGTTCATTCACATTAAACATGTACTTTGTGCAATACATGCACAGTAACTTTTTTCCTTATAATAACTTAAACAAAGATAAAGTTGTCTAGTAAAACAATATCAGTAATGAATTCCACCTACGTATAACTGTTTGTATCACTGTGGTAACAGTGAATGAATCATAATAAAGAAGACATGAAGTAAAATGTACGGTTTAGTTACACACATTGGTGGTTTTCAAAATGTAGGTTGAACATTAAAGGAAAAGGGAAAAGGCAGGTAATATTTGTTTAACAACACCTCACCACATTTTAATTTTTGCTATTTGGTGTCCAATACGTTTTGTTTTTCTCGACAAATGGTCGAGAAAGAATATGGAAACCTTCAATTGCCACAAACAAACACCACTCCTACCAAAATGCATCAAGGGATCTTTTATATGCACTTTCTTAGACGGACCAGAACATACCACAAATTTTGATGTGCCAGTTAGTCGTATGGCACTCACAAAAAGAAAAGTACAAGTGTGATAAATCCTAACATCCAACACACCTCAGTTGAGTACTCTACTACTGAGCTACATCCTTGCCCAGAACTTTGAAGGAGAAATGAGAAACCTGACACAAAGAACAGTCATCGTGTTCTACATACAATACCTGGGGAACACTAGTGAGAAGAGCTTTAACCTGAGGAGGCTTCCAGAAGCCGGTATTCTGAAACAGCCAACCTTGCATCAGCCTGAAGAAAAACAGACTTATGACGAAAATACACAACTTAAAATGCTAAGCATAAGCCAAGATTTGGGATCGCCTTAAAGGTGAAAACAAAAATGGAATAACCAAAATGTAGGTTTTTTTTCAATAGGTTTCGAACCCAATAAAAGCTGAAGAGAAGGAAAGACTTACACTTACAGGGTCACATTTCCGAGTATACAGACACAAACATACTTAATGAGTGGACGTTATAACAATGAGTGAAATCTTGTTCCCACAAATATTTTTAACTGGTTTAAAATAATTACTTTCACAACTTGTGACAGATAATGGATTATCGAACCAAATGTCATCAGAAATAACTGTTGGCATAAATATTAACTAAATATTATAAGAGTATGAAAAATAGATAATAATCAAACGCACTATTCATCAATCCTCACATACCCATGTTATTTTTCTGCACAGAAGTTTCCATATTTTCGTGGGGTTTTTTTTCTTAAACAATATTTGGTGACATTTTCACACATTTGTGATTGACAAACAGCCTATGTCAAATGCAGGGTTGTACAGAAAGTGTGTAATATTGTAAATGTTATTGTCAGCTAATTGCCTAACAAATTTTTATAGCTTTTGAGAAAAGTGGAGAAAACTGATTTTTATACAAACAGAAATGAATTCTTTAAAGATTATTTTAACAAGATTGTCAAATTTTGTTTAATTTGTTTAAAGGTTTTTTTTCAAAAGCTCTAAAAATATGCAAAGAGAACGACATTATGCTAGCAAGATTTAATTACTGTAAACTAAATGTAACATTACTAACCAAATAGCCTTTGAGTCACCAGCAGTCATTGCCCCATACACCGATTTTGATGCAGATGCTAAGTAACTCACATTGCTGAAAAGTTCAAAGTAAATATAATGCATAAACATAAATTTATTTCACTCTTCAAAAATAAGAAAATGAAATAAAACATACAGAAAATAATAGATAATCAGTTGCTCTGATCTTCAGTTTCCAATGAATTCTTTCAATTCTTTCAAAATTATAGAAATTTTAAGTTTGAGAGTATGTGTGACCAGCTGCAGTTTGGTCATTCTTATAACAATACTATGTATATAACACACATTAGAAACTACTGGTAGTATTGTTTTAAATAAAAATTTGTCACAGATTATTTATGTTGTAAAAGTTACCAATGACAACAAAATGATTCAAACGCAATTCAAGCAGTTATGGGAGTTAGGTTAATTATTCTAGCTTGTTACTGTCAAAATGTTTAAATTAAAAAATGAAATAGAGCTGAATCTCATTGGCTTGAACCCTGTCACTGCTCGAGAAAGTGTTTGACCCATTGGATAGTTCGACCCAACTATTTGCTTAACATCGTATAAATGTAACTCGGGACTTCGTTTTTGCTTCGAGCGTTGCCGTGTATTTAACCCTTCCGAGTTCGACCTAAGGAGATCCTACTGTATATCCGTAATCCTAATTTAGCTCAGTCGGTTGAGTGCTTGCTTCAGTTTTTCTCTCGTTCCAACCAGTGCACAACAACTGGTCTAAGGCCATGGTATATTTTCCTGTCTTTGGGAAAGTACATATAAAAGATCCCTTTCTGCATTAGGAAAAATGTAGCGGGTTTCCTCTGATATAACTATGAATCAGAATTACCAAATGCTTGACATCCAACAGCCGATGATTAATTAATTAATGTACTCTAGTGGTGTCGTTAAACAAAACAAACTTTGAACTTTAACTGTTATTGAAATTTGGGTGTTTAATCTGTACCTGGATCTTGGCGTCATCTCATTGAATGTGTCTGCATTGTAGATGTGGTCTACACCAAACTCATTCTCCATCTAGGTAAACAACAGACAAATACCAACATGTTTTATATGTCAATATGCTTTTTGATGAGCATATATACATTGCTGCACACATGTACTATATGGTAAACTGAAATTATAATAACAAAACAAAAATTAAATTAGTACCAAAGATTTCCATTCATCATATCAAAATAAAAGAAACAAATCACTGTAATAGTTTTTATTGTGTAATGACTAATTTATAAATACAACAATAATACATCCTAATAAATAACAAAACTTAAAAACACACATAGTATCTTTACTGTGAAATTGAATGTATCCAGCAAATGACAATTTTACGTTTTCTAATCATAATGTTATTTCCAAGGTTCATAGCAGTCTTCTAATCCTCCGATCATATTACTAACAATATTACATAGTGCTTAATATTTCAAATATAACACTTACAGCCGTAATGAAACTACCACCAATCTTTCGGAACAGAGGATCTTCAAAGTCAAGTAAATATGTTCTAAAACAGAAGTGGTTTTTTAAAATTATTATTTAAACATTCAGTCTTTATGTGCTGGGGTGTCATTACACATTCATTCTATAACAATATTTTGGAAATTCATTCAGCTACATTCAGTAACTAGTAACTAACTTTCAACTAGAAAGGAAACTAGTAGGTGAAATCAGCTTTTTCCATACAGTTAGTGTCTTTTAGTGGCATGCATATAACATATTTACATTTATTATCGACATGGTTCAACATAACCGAGTTAATAATAATCATACGAAGCACATGTGTAATAACAAGTGTGATAACGTAATTTTGAGAAGCGACGTCATAACATGACATTGTTTTCTCCAGTCCTAGTTCAGACTTTGCATGTTAAATATGACGTCATTTCATCGTCTCCTTCTAGTTGTAGTTGAAACATTTTGAGACAGTCCTTGTTATTCATAAAAAAATAATAATATGAATAATATGAATAATAAAGAAATTATTACACTCGCGGTCGTACTGATTTTACGCAACTTGTATCAGGATTCATGTATTACCCTCGCTCTCACTCGGGCAATACAAGAATCCCGACACTCATTTCGTAAAATCAGTACGACACACAAGCTCGTATAATAATCTCTATGTATCTGATGTACATAATGAATAGTCAACAATTTACCAAAGACACATCCATTATTCAGTCAAGTTTTATGTTAACTGAACTGTTCACAAAAAATAAAATATAATTTATTTTGTCACTATTCAATAATAAATATTTGGTAACTAAACTATTAATCTGGTCTGAAACATTTGCAAAACTTAGTCCAAGCCTAGTGTCGTCTTACGTTTTATTACTGTTCAATTCCATATTTTGAAATGCAACTGTTATTTCTGCACTGGGTATGAATGCTACTTATATGCTGAAAAACATAAAAAGTTTAACAAAATAGAATAGCAATGAAATAAGTTGGCTTACTCAGAATAATTGGCACCAAATCTTGCCCAAGATCCTAACCGAGTGACTTTAGCTTGTGGAAATACCCTGTTAAAACAATGAAGAGAATAAATTGATACCGACGCTGTGCAAGATGACTGTTAAAGAAAACAAGCATTTTGAGAGTCATCTACCAGACCCAACAAATGTTCGTATCTCCTAAGCATAGGGGTAATGGCCCCCATTGTCGTAGGTGGGGAGGCTGGGGTTTGATCGAATTAAACACATATGCCTGAATCTGGATAACAACATTTGTTTTTATATTAGCATTACTGCCAAACAGCTATATAGGGTTGCTAATGAATTATGCAGGTAGACTAATGGAAATACATGGTAAAAAGGTCTCAAGTTGGCACATTTTGCCCGAATATCTCTATCATTTTTGCCCAAATTTAAGGATTTGCTCCAGCACTAGGGGGGCAGTTGCCTTCCCTTCCCTCCTGTCCCATAC
>NC_054704.1:50345708-50373555 GCF_016097555.1 Gigantopelta aegis
CATAATGAAAGTCAAAGCAGTACATGATAAAGCTAAAAAAATGTCTAGAAAATTATACGGGGAAAGGAAGGACAGACAGTTAAACAGACAGAAGGACAGAGATGAAACCTATAGTCCCCTCCAGGTAGGGGACTTATAAGTGTCTGGCTATAGAAACCTGTTCAATATTCTACAATTCTAGAACTGAACCAAATCTCCTTTTATTTTCAGAAATAAAAGCTACTTCGTTTCATTGGCTACAAGTCAAATCTGTATGGCCCATAACCAAAATAAGTAACCACAATAATTAAAAACAAAAAGGGTTTTAAATACCATTAGACAATTCTTGGTGACTACTTTTAAATGTTATATATTTGAACAGCAAATAAAATGTTAACTCCTACTAGTTAAAAAAACAAACACTACAGAAAATACCCTCTTCTGCTCGCTCTCCCCCCCCCCAACCTGTCTCCCTCCCCCCTCCCTCCCCCCCCCCCTCTCTCTCTCTCTCTCTCTCTGGTATTTTCATACTGTCATTGTATCGTCTACAACTGTAAAATATAGGGAGAGATCTACTGTGTGTGTGGAGGTAGGGATGTTTCTTTAACACTAATATACAATATGAAGTAATGATCTTATTTACCTCGTGATAGCTGCAGGCACATGCCCGGCAAATCCTGGTAATACAGGAATAATACCAAACGATCTCATCCTTTTCAAAATCTTGTGCTGGAGAATCAGTCGATTAATTATCCATGTCTGGGGCAGAGGACCTCCCCATCCATGGATGTTGCCCATTCGTGCCCTACAGAATTAAGTCACATGATTGTATAAATAACTGATGTTTGGTTCTTAGAAACAAAACATTATCTACACACATCATTTATATACTAAGTCAGTGTTTCTGCCAGAAAGACATTTTTGGGTATGGCGCTATAGAATTGAATGCAACCACATTCTCCCCCAGAAAGAAGATGGGTTAAGGTTAGGGTTAGGGTTAAGAAAATCATACAGTAATGATAAGAGAAATTAATTTTGTCAAAAGGTTAACTTCAAAACCCTCAAATCAATCAGCAATGAGACATAGCTCTCTCAGAAAATAGATCAAAGGAAAGTTTAAACTACCCATAACTATGATCATTCTTAGTTGATTTGTTTTTTTCATTCTGAACTTAATATCCATGCTTCTATGTAATTATGGTTACAATTACAGTCGGTTAATTGTTGGAGGTTAGCATGAGAGAAGTCGTGTAATGGCTTTACACCTCCCTAATGAGCTGCTGAAAACTTGTTCTGGGTAAGAGCCAGTACTGGGATATGAACCCAGTACCTACCAGTCTGAAGTCTGATGGCTTAACCTCTAAATGACTGAGGCTGATTTCAAGATGACAATCTATTAGTGTTAAATGCACTATATATTTAACACAGGTACAGATGAAAAAAGGTAATGAACATACAAGGCTGAATTTACCAAGCCTGTTTATGTCTTACATGTGTATAACTACATATATTTACAATGCTTAAAGACCTGCGTTTAAGAAAAACAGGCTTCGTAAATTCGGCACACAATTTTTTTTTTTCACACTCATGAAGGAGATATGATTATGAAAGTATACAATGTGGAATGACAAGAATGTATTTATTTATTCACCAAGCCAAGAATGCTGGTCCTCCAAAGTGTTCTTGTAAATCCTTCCAGGTGAAACCCATTGACATGTATACCTAGTGAAAAGAAACAAAACATTCAAATCATTGGGGGTTTTAATAAAGATAATATGTAGTTTGGTAGTTTCTTATTTCAAATTATTATTGTATGATAATGCTGTACGAATGCCCATAATTTTTTTTTAATATTGTCAAAAAAGCATTTTGGTTTAAACACTTCCTTTTTTATCTTTTTTTATTATTATTATCCTAGAAGGAATTTGTTTATGTCTGAGATGGATTCAGAATCTTACAAGTGTTCTTTAGAAAAATAATTCTATACATACAAAAAACAAAAAACAATTTTTTTTGTGGCAGTTAAAATTCAGGATATATGTTATCATTAGCCACCACCAAATAAGAATTAAAATTGAATTTGAATTTTAAGTTTAATAAAGATTTACAAAAGGTGATAAGTCATATACAACAAAATATTGGTCTACCCTTGAGAAAATGGCTTCCTGTCCAGTGAAAGCAAGCGGAAGGTTGATTCCTTGAAGAGCCATCCAGTCAATCTCCCTCTCCCAGCGAGACCAATCCCACCACGCAAACGAGTAACTCACAGTACAAACATTCTGATAGTAGCGGAATCTACAGATAAAACAACAGTGTCTGTACTTTCACAATACAAACATTCTGATAGTTGCGGAATCTACAGATAAAACAACAGTGTGTACTTCACAGTACAAACATTCTGATAGTAGCGGAATCTACAGATAAAACAACAGTGTGTACTTCACAGTACAAACATTCTGATAGTAGCGGAATCTACAGATAAAACAACAGTGTGTATACTTCACAGTACAAACATTCTGATAGTAGCGGAATCAACATATAAAACAACAGTGTGTATACTTCACAGTACAAACATTCTGATAGTAGCGGAATCAACAAATAAAACAACAGTGTGTATACTTCACAGTACAAACATTCTGATAGTAGAGGAATCTACAGATAAAACAACAGTGTGTATACTTCACAGTACAAACATTCTGATAGTAGCGGAATCTACACAGATAAAACAACAGTGTGTAATTCACAGTACAAACATTCTGATAGTTGCGGAATCTACTACAGATAAAACAACAGTGTGTGTACTTCACAGTACAAACATTCGGATAGTAGAGGAATCTACAGATAAAACAACAGTGTGTACTTCACAGTACAAACATTCTGATAGTAGTGGAATATACACAGATAAAACAACAGTGTGTGTACTTCACAGTACAAACATTCTGATAGTAGTGGAATATACACAGATAAAACAACAGTGTGTGTACTTCACAGTACAAACATTCTGATAGTAGTGGAATATACACAGATAAAACAACAGTGTGTGTACTTCACAGTACAAACATTCAGATAGTAGTGGAATATACACAGATAAAACAACAGTGTGTGTACTTCACAGTACAAACATTCTGATAGTAGTGGAATATACACAGATAAAACAACAGTGTGTACTTCACAGTACAAACATTCTGATAGTAGCGGAATCTACAGATAAAACAACAGTGTGTATACTTCACAGTACAAACATTCTGATAGTAGCGGAATCAACATATAAAACAACAGTGTGTATACTTCACAGTACAAACATTCTGATAGTAGCGGAATCAACAAATAAAACAACAGTGTGTATACTTCACAGTACAAACATTCTGATAGTAGAGGAATCTACAGATAAAACAACAGTGTGTATACTTCACAGTACAAACATTCTGATAGTTGCGGAATCTACTACAGATAAAACAACAGTGTGTGTACTTCACAGTACAAACATTCTGATAGTAGCGGAATCTACACAGATAAAACAACAGTGTGTAATTCACAGTACAAACATTCTGATAGTTGCGGAATCTACTACAGATAAAACAACAGTGTGTGTACTTCACAGTACAAACATTCGGATAGTAGAGGAATCTACAGATAAAACAACAGTGTGTACTTCACAGTACAAACATTCTGATAGTAGTGGAATATACACAGATAAAACAACAGTGTGTGTACTTCACAGTACAAACATTCTGATAGTAGTGGAATATACACAGATAAAACAACAGTGTGTGTACTTCACAGTACAAACATTCTGATAGTAGTGGAATATACACAGATAAAACAACAGTGTGTGTACTTCACAGTACAAACATTCTGATAGTAGTGGAATATACACAGATAAAACAACAGTGTGTGTACTTCACAGTACAAACATTCAGATAGTAGTGGAATATACACAATAAAACAACAGTGTGTGTACTTCACAGTACAAACATTCTGATAGTAGTGGAATATACACAGATAAAACAACAGTGTGTACTTCACAGTACAAACATTCTGATAGTAGCGGAATCTACAGATAAAACAACAGTGTGTATACTTCACAGTACAAACATTCTGATAGTAGCGGAATCAACATATAAAACAACAGTGTGTATACTTCACAGTACAAACATTCTGATAGTAGCGGAATCAACAAATAAAACAACAGTGTGTATACTTCACAGTACAAACATTCTGATAGTAGAGGAATCTACAGATAAAACAACAGTGTGTATACTTCACAGTACAAACATTCTGATAGTTGCGGAATCTACTACAGATAAAACAACAGTGTGTGTACTTCACAGTACAAACATTCTGATAGTAGCGGAATCTACACAGATAAAACAACAGTGTGTAATTCACAGTACAAACATTCTGATAGTTGCGGAATCTACTACAGATAAAACAACAGTGTGTGTACTTCACAGTACAAACATTCGGATAGTAGAGGAATCTACAGATAAAACAACAGTGTGTACTTCAGATAAAACATTCTGATAGTAGTGGAATTACACAGTAAAACAACAGTGTGTGTACTTCACAGTACAAACATTCTGATAGTAGTGGAATATACACAGATAAAACAACAGTGTGTGTACTTCACAGTACAAACATTCTGATAGTAGTGGAATATACACAGATAAAACAACAGTGTGTGTACTTCACAGTACAAACATTCAGATAGTAGTGGAATATACACAGATAAAACAACAGTGTGTGTACTTCACAGTACAAACATTCTGATAGTAGTGGAATATACACAGATAAAACAACAGTGTGTGTACTTCACAGTACAAACATTCTGATAGTAGTGGAATATACAGATAAAACAACAGTGTGTGTACTTCACAGTACAAACATTCTGATAGTAGTGGAATATACACAGATAAAACAACAGTGTGTGTACTTCACAGTACAAACATTCTGATAGTAGTGGAATATACACAGATAAAACAACAGTGTGTATACTTCACAGTACAAAGATTCTGATAGTAGTGGAATATACACAGGTAAAACAACAGTGTGTGTACTTCACAGTACAAACATCCTGATAGTAGCGGAATCTACAGATAAAACAACAGTGTGTGTACTTCACAGTACAAACATCCTGATAGTAGCGGAATCTACAGATAAAACAACAGTGTGTGTACTTCACAGTACAAACATTCTGATAGTAGCGGAATCTAAAGATAAGCAAGAGGCCTATTGGCCTATAGAGCTCCACTTTTACTTCTTTTCTTTTTTTTGTAAATTGAAGATTTCATTTCTGTTCATTTGCTTTACTCAGATTATGAGGCTACCAATTTTTAATGAGGGCTACCAGGCAAGGTTATCTATGAAAAAAAGTTACAATCAACACTTTTAAAAAAGTGCGTAGTCAGCCTCTGATAAAATACGTTTACACAAACTCACTGATCGTTAGATGTTATTTTGATGCCCGATATAGGAATGGCCGGCAGACTGTACGGTATCTTGAGGTTTTCACCTGCCCAGGTGTACTGACAGCCGCAGTATTTCTTGACGTAGAAGTAGAAACCCATTGCCGCTGCCACACCACTCGTCCCTGTTATTGTCAAATGTTGGTTGTCCGTCATTGTCAACTGAAACATTAAGGACAATTTAATTGCATGGCATGCTTATTTATTTTTCAATACAAGAAAGAAATGTTTTATTTAATGACACACTCAACACATTTTATTTATGGTTATATGGCGTCAAACATAAGGTTAAGGACCACACATATAATGAGAGAGGAAACCCGCTGTCGCCACTTCATGGTCTACACTTTTCAATTAGCTGCAAGGGATCTTTTATATGCACCATCCCACAGACAGGGTAGTACATACTATGGCCCAGCCAACAAGAAATAGCCCAATGGGCCCACTGACAGGGATCGATCCCAGACCGACTGCACAGCGAGCAAGCGCTGTACCAATGGGCTACGTCCCGCCCCTATTTTCAATACATATTTCAGGATTGTGCTTATTCAATACTTAGTGCCAAGCAAGAGATAGCGGTCATAAACCTCAACAATGCAAAGGGGTCTGCTTCCTCACGGATTTTTTTTTTAAATTGCAGATGTTTTTAAGGTGCATTCTTAGTTATTATGAAATTGTTTTTTGACTATTGTGGATGATTTTTGTAAATTTGGAAAACTAAAATATTAGCGTCGGTAAATGATAATTTTGAATGGTGGATAGCCGCAACCTAGCCCCATACTGTGTGGCAGATCGCTGAAATTTTGAAAGATCAATTAACAATCTCTGCTACATATAATGGATTAAATTAACAATATTGTTATGGCACACTGTAACGCCACTAGTATACAAGGACATGCAAGCTTGCTTGTGAAGATGAAACCATTACGAGATTACCAGTTAAGTGTATCTCTGATGTCACATTCAAATGACCAGTTAAAAAAATGAAACAAGCATGTAGGTAGTACTAAACCAAATAACTTCCGGCTGGGTCAAAGTTCGAGGTGCACCCAACTTTTGATAGAGAAGTGAACACCACAAGTCCTGTGACTGGTTATAAATGTGAGCGTGTTGGTTGTAAAAAATAATAGTTTCATCTGGGTAAAAAAAATATGCAATTTTATTTCATCTAGTACCAATGTGTCAAGTAGCCTTGTGCTTGAAAGACATATAAGGTACCTGTAAAAAAAAAGTACTCGAATTTTGTGCGGAACTAGGGTAGTCATAGACACTACCCGTTATCTCAGAAACGAGCAGCTTGACCCCCAATTTTTTCTGATTCACCTTAAGTGTGAGGGGTGGTAGTATTTATATCCGTGGCATTTATGTCGATTGATACGCTGCAGGTAGGAGTTTTAGCCACATATGTTACTATTTTCGTCTATGGGATTTGATTTGGTAGCATACACCCTGTAACGTTATGGTGATACTTAAGTTTGACAATCTCATAACTAACCTGGTTCAATGTGATATGAAGACTGCATAAAGAACTCAGTAAATAATGAATGTGCAAGTTTGGGTTTTCTAAGTTAGTCTTGGGAGTGGCAGTCCTCATACAGGTGGTGCAAGTGGGATGAAACATCCTGTTACAGATCTACAGACAGGAACCACATATTGAATCAAAGAAGCAATCACGACTTTGCCTAAAACATCCTTTCAGCTCTGCCTAGTGCAAAGATATGATTTTGATATCGGAATACGGTTTTGTCATTCACGTTTAATCCCAAAACATATAAACGACCATCGTGTTACCTGAAATGTGTCTCTGTTGGGTGGACCTATGGAAGGATCAATTCTAATGGGGAACATAGAATACTGGGTGCCAATCAGCCGTGCTAGCAACCCCTCCACGGCAGCTTTCTGGTCAGAAATAGATGTCTTCGACTTGAGGTGATGCAGTGTCGGAAAATCTGCAAAAAAACCCAAAACATTATACTTAATTAATTCATTTATACTATTTTCAAGCTTATATCCAAATAAGGTTCAATGCTCAGCTATCTGGGCTGTCTGTGCAGAACAGAGGGTTAGTGGTTAGTGAGAGAAAAATTGATGTAGTGACCTTACATCTACCCATTGAGTTGTAAAACTTGCTTTGAGAGGGAGCCGTTACTGGGGTGTGAACTACAAGCCTCATGTCTGATGGCTTAACCACTACATCACTGAGGCCAGTATAATTAATTATGTCTTCTTGAATATACATATATTACATACTATACACTGTAATGATTAGTCAGTGCTTTAGACTTTAAAGTTTTAAAACGAAAGGTCCAGATTTGTTTCACTGCCACCCTCATAATTATTTTAAGTGATGTACAGCCCTAATACACATGATGTGACATGTAGAAAGAAACAAGAAATTTCCTGGTCTACAAAGCTAAATTTTATTAAATTCTCAGAGTACACATATACACTTATGAAACATCACCAGCATAACAATAAAATCTGTTGGGTGGGGTTTTTTTAAAGGTAAAAAAAGAAGACGAGCAATTAAACATGATGTGAACACTCATATATTTTCAATACTACAATTTTCAGTTGTATTTTTTAACACATATACATTCATGCCATTACCTTTAGCATCCCCTGGTATCACAACCATGCTTAAAAGCACCTGTGAAAAACAAACAAAAAAGTATGTCAATAAATTTATATTTGTTACCACGGGTAACCGTACAAGGTACACATACTTTTTTGACAATGAATGAATGAATGAATGAATGAATGAATGTTTAACGACACCCCAGCACACAAAATACATCGCTTATTGGGTGTTAAACTATGGTAATGCAAACAAATAAAGTGATGATCAACAGCAATATAAAAATTCAAGATTTAAATAACACAGTGTAAAGAACTGTGCAAAAATACAAATATCACAGATAGATACTGACTTTTACTCAAAACTTCAATTTTGTGCTGTATTGGCCATTCTCAAAGAGAATGTTACACCCCTGCACCATGGTGAGGTTACAGCATGCGCAGGGGATTTTTTTGGACAATGAATCAATGTTTTAGTCAGATGAAACTTAACATAAAATTTATAAAGCTGTTTTTAACCAGGAATGTGCGAATATTCCACTAACTGTAAATCATGGGAATCCAAGTTCAAAGCCCCATAGCTTCAATTCTTTAGAAAAAGCACAGGTCATTCCATTTCCAATCAACAAATGGCCCACGCATTTCGGTTTCAGATTCCTTTAAAATTTGTTACAATTATTCCTCAGTCATCTTCATTAACAGATCTGAAATTTGGGCTCTTTTTTCTAGTAGTTTTTGAGAAATCAGCATTTTTTTTAACCATGGTAGGTGTTAAATGTACGGTAGCTCAAAAGCTAAAAAATTGCGGACTTGAGGGTCAAACTCGACCCGGACTGCTGAGCTATCATTTTTAACCTACATTTCAAGTCCCATTATATTTCTGTCAAGTCCATCCCAAATGCTATATAAATCTTAAATATTACATCTATGTGATGATTAATTATGAAACAACATCCTTGTGAAATTGGGACAAAAAAGTAACTTGGGGGCCATTTTCAATGAAAAAAACCCTCAAACTGGTCTCATTTTATAGATAATGGTAAATAGTTTATAGCTGGTCTCATGTTATAGCTAATGGTTTATAGCTGGTCTCATTTTATAGCTAATGGTAAATAGTTTACAGCTGGTCTCATGTTATAGCTAATGGATTATAGCTGGTCTCATTTTATAGCTAATGGTAAATAGTTTACAGCTGGTCTCATGTTACAGCTAATGGATTATAGCTGGTCTCATTTTATAGCTAATGGTAAATAGTTTACAGCTGGTCTCATGTTACAGCTAATAGATTATAGCTGGTCTCATTTTATAGCTAATGGTAAATAGTTTACAGCTGGTCTCATGTTACAGCTAATGGATTATAGCTGGTCTCATTTTATAGCTAATGGTAAATAGTTTACAGCTGGTCTCATGTTATAGCTAATGGTAAATAGTTTATAGCTTGTGTTTACATAGTTTACTTGTACGTCATCTAGTAATAGACATCAATGTGTCTATAGCCTTAATCTAAGTGGTTGGAATGGATTTGATATTTAAGAAGCCAATCAGATATTTTTAAATTGACATACAACATGTATCATACCATCGTGCAATACCATAAATCTTACACTGTTGGCCTAAAACATTTTACACAAGAGGTTCCCTTAGTGACTACTGTAAAGAATGCACATTTGTTTGGTGCATTTAACACCGGTTCTTTTGCCATTCTTCGTGATTAAAGTTATGCCTATAAAAGTTCTGCAACTTTGTATGCCTTCTGACCACTTAACTTTTTGACCAGTGAAATCAAATGTTTTTTATTTAACGACGCACTCAACACATTTTATTTTACAGTTATATGGCGTCGGACATATGGTTAAGGACCACACAGATATTGAGGGAGGAAACCCGCTGTCGCCACTTCATGGGCTACTCTTTTCGATTAACAGCAAGGAATCTTTTATATGCACCATCCCACAGAGAGGATAGTACATACCATGGCCTTTGTTACACCAGTTGTGGAGCACTGGCTGGAACGAGAAATAGCCCAATGAGTCCACCGACGGGGATCGATTCTAGACTGACCGCGCATCAAGTGAATGCTTTACCACTGGGCTACGTCCTGCCACTTTTGACCAATGAACCTTTGGACCAATGAACCTTTGAATTATTGAACCTTCGGACTATAGAGCTGTAACCATCTGTGGGATGTTTCACTCTCCTCAGATTTCCAAAACTTTTTTCTTGCTTAAGTCAGCTCAGTGTCTTCTGGTGCTGGTCGTGGACGGGACGTAGCCCAGTGGTAAAGCACTCGGTTGATGTGCGGTCGGTTTAGGATCGATCCCCGTTGGTGGGCCCATCGGGCTATTTCTCGTTCCAGCCAGTCCTCAACAACTGGGGTAACAAAGGCCGTGGTATGTGCTATCCTGTCTGTGGGATGGTGCATATAAAAGATCCCTTGCTGCTAATCGAAAAGAGTAGCCCATGAAGTGATGACAGCGGGTTTCCTGACTCAATATCTGTGTGGTCCTTAACCATATGTCTGACGCCATATAACCGTAAATAAAATGTGTTGAGTGTGTCGTTAAAAAACCCATTTCCTCCCTTCCTTCTAGTGCTGGTCTGTTTATACTATGTATGTATCTTACCAGCACTAGAGGTTAATAAACAGACACAGCAGAAGCAAGTAAACATTGGGCCCGACTGACTGAGATCGAGCGCCCAAGTTTTTAGGGGTTCGGGGGTATGCTGTAAGATTTACTACCAATAATGCATTTTATTTAGGATTATTCGTGGGGCTCTAGCCTTACCCCAGACCCACCATAACTGACAGATCTAGAAAATGGGACAATCAAATGGTCGCCAGCTAGTGTATAAAATACAAAATATTTCCTAAATATAATACCAAAGACCTTCAAATGTATTATTCTCAAGTCCAGTCATGACATTAAACCTAAAATGATCGATGTAAAGGTATCTGATATCAAACATAGGATATTGTTATTGTATTAGAGCGGGAAACTTTGACTTCCGTGTGGTAGCTAGGCACAAATCGAATTATTTTGAGTTGCCTTTCACCGAGATGAGAGCATTACAACTGTCCAAATGTCCATCTTGCTCTTAATAAAAATATAAAAAAATAGCTGTATTTCCTTATCATCGAACAGCTCCAAATTATGCATCAAAATCACCATAAGAAATTCATGTGTTACCTTTCAAATTGGCTCATTAATTCCTACAGGAACATATTGCAAATGCCATTGGCCCAAAACCAGGCTTCTACATTAACTTTTCCACCTAGCAGCCATATGGCGCCTACTTGTATTTTATATATAGATAATACGACGTGTTTTAGTTGCCAAATGAAAACAAAATTGTCAGATATGCGACCAAATTGGTCATAATGTAGAGGGCTGACCACAACATAACCTCACTTGTTACTGACCACGGTCAGGCTGACTATGTTCTCTTGCACCTGCCAGTGCTGGCAATCAGGACTTCTCACTACCCCTCCCCCTTTTTCCCCGTCCTGGACGGAAGAGTTAGCCAAGTCAACACTTGCGTTCATGACAGGCATGCACTACAACAACTAGTTCTGAATGTGCACATTAAATCTGTTGGCTGTGGCCTTCACATTGTCTTGCTCTCTTACGGTCAAGAGTACTTGGCTAGTGTTCGGTGATCGGTGTTTCCCGTGTATGCAGTTCAAGTGACAACATAATATTTGACCTCAGACCTGGCTGTTCCTTTAACATATAAACAATATAATAATATCAAGCGTTTTTATTATTGCAGTGCGTTGATACATTTCAAACAAAACATGATTCCTACCATTGTCACCAATGTGATGGTTACACCGCAGAAATGCAGGGTCATATTTACTTTCTTTGATCAGCCGCCCACTTTCTTCAAATCACATGTTACTTGAGAGTTATGTCCCCCTTAAAGGGTACGCAAACCGCAGACCGCCTTCGGGCCAGCTATGCGAGTAACGCAACGATTAAAAAAAAAAAATGGGGATGTTGTTTTGATTTTGATATCTGCTTATTCACAGACGTGAAGCTCATTCAAACAATCAGGAAAATACTTTCGAAGCAGGTGATTTGGAAAACCATACAAAGCCACAACCACATAGGTTTTTTGTTTGTTTTGTTATTATTATTAATTTGTTTTTGATAGAATCATGCTCCAACAATTGTGTGACGTCATTTCTCAGTGAGTGGCGGAATGTAGCCTATTGGTAAAGCGCTCACTTGAAGCGCAATCGATCTGGGATCGATCCCAGTCGGTGGGCCCATTGGGTTATTTATCGTTCCAGCCAGTGCTTCACAGCTGGTGATACAAAGGTTGTTGTATATATTATCCTGTCTGATGCACATATCCCTTGCTGATAATTGAAAAGAAGTGGAATGTCAGCAGTGGGTTTCGTCTAAAATGATATGTGTGGGCTATATATGTCTGACGTCACATAGTCGTAGGTAAAATGTGTTGCGTGAGTCGATCGTTAAATAAAACATGTCTTCTTTTCTTTCTGGATTAGGGGTAAATTATTGTTATTTATTGGTTTACATATGACTATCACTACCACTAGTATAAAGGCCGGTGTGTGTGCTATCCTGTCAGTAGGATGGTGCATCTAAAATATACCTTTCTACTAATGGACAAAAATGTAGCGGATTTCCCCTGAATATATGTAAAATACCAAATGTTTGACATCCAGTAGCCGATGATTAATAAATCACTGTGTGCTCTAGTGGTGTCGTTAAACGAAACAAACTTTGTAGTTTTTTTTCGTTTGTTAATGTCACATAATATTCGGTTCCAAGCGTTTAACAATTGCGTGACGTCATTAGTCTGTAACATAATGGCAATATTCATCTTGGGTAGGACGCGTTATCGTGTAGGATATCAAGTCGATGGTCTTTTTTTCTTGTCCCAACCAGTAACCAACTATTCTTAGATCATTGTTTTATCCTGTGGAAGCCAAACTTCGCATTAAAGCATCTAACAATGACGTCATTTGTCAGTATAACATAATGGCAATAATGAATAATGAGCTTAGTGGGCAGGGCGCTGTGTGGTGTATGATATGAAGTCGAAGGTTTTTTCTCAAGTCCCAATCAGTTTCCAACGAGTCCTACATTGTTGATTAGGCTGTGGGAGCCAACATTCTCTTACAAACGTCTAACAATTGCGTGACGTCATTTTTCATTGCAACATAATGGCAATATTCAGCTTAGAGGGTAGAGTGCGATGTTGTGTAGGATATGAAGTCGAGGGTGTTTTGTTCTCGTCCCAACCAGTGCCAGGAATTTTTAGATCATTGTCTATTTTGTGGGAGCCAAATTGTGGTTGCAAGTGACTTAAAATGGCGAGACGTCATTTGTCATTGTGACATAATGACAATATTCAGCTAAGTGGATAGGGCGCCCTGTGGGTAGGATATTAAGTGGAGAGGCTTTTCTCTCGTTCCAACCAGTGACCAATGATTTGTTAGATTGTTGTTTATTCTGCGGGAAACAAATTTCGCTTCTAAGCGCCTAACGGTTACCTGACGTCAGTTGTGAGTTTAACATAATGACAATATGCCTAAGGTCTCACTACACAGATCACTTCCGGGTGAGAATTCGTTCACCAGGGTCCACTATAGTTCCTAATTGTGACACACGTTATGGTTCACATATTCACTTCTAGGAAATGGTGAAGAATTAAAACAATATGTATGTTTATTGGTAAGCCTTCTGGCTGTATTTTGCCCATGTTATTTTGTAATATTGTACATCGACCTTTTGGGACATGGGTATACAGCGCAAGTGACAGCCGGAGTGAGTCGATTAATGAACCACCTATTCGGACCGGTACTACAGCCAGATGCGGTCATATAGCACAAACCTGAGACGGAAATGTTCTCAATTTTGGAGTGAAAATAAATGCTTATATAATGTATGTTCGCAATGGTGTATGTTGTTAGTGCCAACGAGAACCCGTTCTATTGGCAATCTTCGTTTAAAGTTGGGCAATTTAACATGGGGTTCAATGGTAGATGACATCTGTGTAGTGAGACTTAAGGAGCTTAGTGGGTAGGGCGCGCTGTGGTGTACGATATTAACTCCAGGATCTTTTTTCAAGTCCCAACCAGTTTCCAACGAATCCTACATTGCTGTTTATCAGTGGGAGCCAACCATCGATTCCAATTCTCTGACAGTTGTGACGTCATTTTTCATTGTAATATAATGTCAATATTCAGTTTAGTGGCTATAGCCCTGGCTTGAGGTGCGATGTCCTACAGGATATGAAGTCAATGTTGTTTTGTTGTTCGTTTCTGGGGGGTTTTCTTTCTTTCTTTCTTTTTTTTTTTTTCACAGTCCCCAACAATTCTTAGATCGTTGTAGCCCATGGGCTTAAAAACGGGACAGTTTTCCAAATTTAAGCCCATGGGCTTAAATACGGATACAAATTATAGTTACCTCCCCTGGGTTACCAAAAAATTACGTCATATTTATTTTAAAAAATGGAAGATTTAAAACAAGGTATTCAGAATTAAGATTTTGGATATATTCTCATTAATAGAGAGCAAAGTTACAGTTGTGGGATGGGGCGTAATCGTTACTATTCTACGTTTTGATTATGTCTGCTTGATATTCAATATTTACATTCTTACCAATTCCTTCAACCAGAAAAAAAACATATCAGAACCACAGGCACATGTGCCTCCAATTTACTATTTATTATGTAGTGTATACAGCAATAACATAGCGTTACTGACGAAACACCATGTTACATAGACATGACTGGCATAATGAATTTGGATTTTGTTGGCAATAAAAATGTTGACTGTGTAAACACTGGTCACAAAAAACAGATTTACTGTTGTGCTTTGCATCTGTATGGATGGACGCATTCTAAAAGTGATGGTTATTTTAAAGGGACTAGTTAATATTCCCAAATGTTCAGTACCCAAAAAACATAACTCTACGTCAAAAGGCGGGTCGATGAACAAGCAGTTGATGCTAAACTGGATTGAGAATGTTTTTAAGTCACGTGGAAACTTTTTTTTCCAACGAGCCATCCCGCTTGTTGATGGACAGCCACAGAAGTCACAGCACAGATGTCGTCATCAAAGCTTTGAAAGAAATTAACGTTAAAACCAAAATAATCCCACCGAAGACAACACCATATCTTCAGCCTCTGGATGTTTCTAGAGGTGTGAATGGCCCATTCAAAGCTACGCTCCGAGAATAATGGCAGGACTGGCTAATAAATGGTCCCAAAGAGTTCACCGCTGCAGGAAACAGAAAGAGACCATCTTATGAAATCAACAATTTTATGAAAAGATATAACAAATTTGGTTTGGGGTATTCAGTTGAGCCCAGAGATCATGTTAGAGTATGTTGGAATGGGAAATAAAAAAAAATAAAAAAATGTATGGCAATTCGGCACTTTATTTGCAATAAATTGCTGTCTCGACGATTCAGAAATCAACTGTTACTCCATCGTTTGAGTTGTGTTGCAATAATGTATCTATACATCTCCTGAATAGAAGACTCCGTCAACTATTGGGATTCCAACTGGGATTTGAAGACACCTATGCCATGTCCGATGAAGATGACGATGATTGTGAACATGATGGTCCGTTTGAGCGATCTTGAGAAGACGAGATGGACCTCCTGGAAGCAGGGAATGCTAACCAATCGGCCATATGTCGATTAAAAAAACGATTCACAAGTTAACAGTTATATTGAAACAGTTTTATGAATATTACGTGTTTTTGTTTCACGTTTGTAATTTCATATAAATTGCGCGCAGATGACTGGCATCAATGAGAATCGTGAAATGGACTTTATTTTTATTAAATGTTTTTTTTTTATCCCACTGGCCCCTTTCCTTTCTCTCCTTTGAATTTCATTTCATTTCTTCCCAATCTGGCAACTTTCCCTATCTTTCAATTTCTTTTGCTGTCTACCTCCACATCCCAGTCCTTGTCTCCGCAACTGCGATATGTGCTTGTCTCTTGTGGCTATCAATGACACACACCTGCCATTCCCCATCAGCTTTTAGCTGTGGGCTTAGTCTGACCACTTCAGGGAGTGTTCAGTAGTTACTACCAAGTTCTGGCATTTTTAAGAGGCATTTGTAACTACCCACTATGCACCCCTACTACCGGCGGCCGTTAGTTAGTGCCGTGGGTCCGACCAGCGTTATTAGCGGCAGAGGACGAGGATGCCAGGTGGGTGCAGGGAAATAGACAGAGACTGCATACGTGGAGGAAGTTGAGACAGGTAGGCGATGGTGTGGACAGCTCAGAAGACAGAGTCGGAGGAAACTGACAGAAAGGGTCGAAACAAATTGAAATCGTGGGAGAAATTGGAAAGTTTTTTTATATTAAGATAATGAGAATGATAGGCAGAGGATGATAGATGAGAAAGATGAATGAATGTGTGAGCCAGCTTTGACGGGATTTGAACCACTGTCGTCAGCTTGCTTGTCCAGCAGCTTATCCACTAGACCACGGAGCTCACTTGGACTTTAATATTGGGCTATAACAATTTCTGAGTTTAACAAACTTCTTGATAGGATATGAAGTCGAGTGTGCTGTTTTCCCCTTGTCCCATCCAGAGGTCATTATCTATTATTCAGTAGGAGCGACATTGTGGTTCCAAGCGTCTAACAATGGCAATACGTCATTTGTCTTTGTGATATGATGTCAATATTTAGATAAGTGGAGAGTGCGCGCTGTCATGTAGGATATCTAGTTGAGGGGCTTTTTTCTCGTCCCAACCAGTGCCCAACGATTGTTAGATCCTTGTATATAGTACGGGATCCAAACTTCGCTTCTAAACGTCTAACAATTGCGTGACCTCATTTGATAGTGTCACATAATGGCAGTATTCATCTTCGATGGTAGGTCACACTGTCGTGTAGGATATGAAGTCGATATTTTGTTGTAATGTTTTCGTACAAACCAGTTCCCAAACATTCTTAGATTCTTGTTTATGCTGTGTGTGTGTGTGTGGGGGGGGGGGGGGGGGCACACTTCCCTTCCCAGAGTCTAATAATTGTGTGACGTCATTCGTCTTTCTATCATAATGGCAGTATTCATCTTAGTGGGTATGACGCGTTATCATGCAGGATATGAAGTCGAGAGGTTTTTTCCTTGTCCGAACCAATACCCAACTTTTCTTCAACTGCTATTCATCCTGTGGAAGCCAAACTTTGCTTTAGAGCGGCCAATAATTCCATCACGTCATTTGTCTATGTAACATAATAGCAATATTGAGTTTCCGGGTAGAGTGCGTTGTCGTGTAGGATATGAAGTCCATAGTATTTTTTTCTTGTCCCAACCAGTACCCAACTATTCTTAGATCGTTGTTTTATCCTGTGGAAGCCAAACTTCGCTTTAAAGCATCTAACAATTGTGTGACGTTATTTGTCGGTGTAACATAATAGTAATAATGAGCTTAGTGATTCATCAGTAATTCCAAGCTCGCTAAGAGCTTCAAATATAGCCAGTGGAGCTTTCCCGAATACATTCAATAAAATTTGTTTGCATATACCATCAATTGGTCCTGTTGTGTCACATCCAGTTACTACATGCAACCCTGGTAATGTTGATTTTCTTTCTGAACCCAGTTTATCATCAATTAGTTGCATGTTGATCTGGTTGCGACTTACGTCTGTACCAATAATTAGTGGGATCAGTGTGTGTGATCTTTTCAGGATAAGAACCAAGTCTGTCTGGTGCAGAAATTCACTTCTAATCTGCCATATATATTGTCAGTGAACAGAAGCATTTCCTGCATGCGTTGATTCGCTATTAGATGGTTACATGGGTGTAAAATTTATTTTTTAACACAATAATATTTATGAAAGATGACATCAGATATTTCCACTAACCAGGCTATAGATTTTCGAAGCTATCTGAGCGCTACGATATCGAAAACTATTGCAGGCCATGATGTGATAATGATCGGGCCAGGCAATGAGGTGGATTTCTACATCAAAGACCCAGACTGTTGGGTTTTTATCACCATTAGGATACACAAATAATTATATGTACATCTCAACCAGATCAACCTGCAAACATTGTATAATGAACTGTATCAAGACTGATTCAAGAGATAGACTCGGATTACCAGATGTACATACTGTAACTGAATATGACACAACAGGACGATGGACATCAATAAAGAGAATTCAATGTATTCACGAGAGCTCCATATATAAGTAACACCAAAGTCAGGTTGGAATCAGTGATGAACCACACAAAGAGGTCAGTGAAAAATTTGAAGATATTACTGCATGGAACCAAGCATAAGGGTCATTTCTACAACTGATGCAGCTACTCTAAGATGAAAAGTTCAAGAAACCATCACCAAACCAAAGTGTGGAAACACTGTCATCGACCTCTGGGGTATAAAAACAGCATATCCAAAGAGCACATCTCCAAGCACATTTCTGAACTCAAGATGCCATGCTACATCTGGACATTCGTGATCCATGCAAACTTGGTTGGGTCAAGGGGGTTGGTATATACATGCATGTGACTGCTGTTGGAGGTGCAAGCTGCACCAGAAGCTGTGGTAGAACTGATCAGATGCAATTGTGGTGTCAGTAAGTGTTCAGATAGATGTACTGTAATTTAGTGACACAACCTTCATTGTACAGAGCGTTGTAAGCGTGAAACTGATAAGGACTGCTGCAATATGCATACTATTACAGATGAAGTAGATGCCTAATACGCCATTATGAATTACAATTTACAGTTGGTATGTTCCTTTATTTCATTAGTTTGTCATTAGTATTGCAATATTATAATTTTTGACCTAAAATGTACTAATGAATACAAAAGTTGCACTTGTATGTAGACTAGGAGAAAAGTATTTACCAAATGATTACCTTGGTGGCCATTTTGAATTTCCATATGGCTGCCATTTTGAAGTTCAAGATGTTTGCCATAATGGGATGACTATAAATCTAAAGCATTATATTCATTGACCACTGAAATATACATATAGACAACAAAATTGTGCTTCTCTATTAACCATGAGTTGAGATATAAGACAAATGTATTAAAATGGCGGCCATATTGAATTTCAAGATTATTTTCATGATTCAATGACTATATAAATGAAAACCATCCAATGCATGGAATACAGAAATGTACATGGACAAAAAATTATGTTTCCATGTTAACCGGGATTTGAGATATTTGAAAAAATATATATTAAAGTGGTAGCCATTTTGAATTTCAAGATGGCTGCCAAGATCAAACAACAATTTTCCTTTTTACAAAATAATCATCAAAGCTCATAGATGTAAAATGACACCAAAATAATTTTTATTTGTTTAATGGGAGTAAAGACGGAGAAAAAATATAATGGAATGACGTCCATTTTGAATTTCAAGATGATTGCCATGTGAGATGAATAATTAAAAAAGAAATTCTAATTCACTAACATAATATGTTTAAATAGACCCAAAAAATATGTTTCTATCTTAAATGGGAGTGGAGATATATAAAGAAATTATATGAAAATGACGGCCATTTTGAATTTCAAGATGGCTGACATGATAGTGGTCAGGTCTCACTACACAGATGTCATCTGCCATTGAAACCCATGTTAAACTGCCCAACTTCAAGCGAAGATTGCACATAGAAAGGGTTCTCGTTGGCACTAACAACATACACCATTGCGAACATACATTATATAAGCATTTATTTTCACTCCAAAATTGAGAACATTTCCGTCTCAGTTTTTTGCTATATGACCGCATCTGGCAGTAGTACCGGTCCGAACAGTTGGTTCATTAACCGATTCACTCCGCTATATACCCATGTCCCAAAAGGTCGATGCACAATATTACAAAATAACATGGGCAAAATACAGCCAGAAGGCTTACCATTAAACATACATATTGTTTTAATTCTTCACCATTTCCTAGAAGTGAATATGTGAACCATAACGTGTGTCACAATTAGGAACTATAGTGGACCCTGGTGAACGAATTCTCACCCGGAAGTGATCTGTGTAGTGAGACCTCAGAAAAAATGCTACCAATGGATTTCTAGTTGGGGTGGTCATGGGAACATATGACCAAAATTTTATTAACTTGAGCAAAAGACTATAAGACGATTATTACCATTACGTTAAAAAAGATTAATGACGTCACACATTTGTTAGACCCCCCCCCCCCCCCCCCCCCTCCCAGTATAAAGAAAAATCGAATAATCTTTGGCACTGGTGTACGAAAAAGCTAACAACATAGCGTCAACTTCATAACCTGCACGACAACGCGCTCTACCCTCTGAGATACATATTGCCATTTTGTGACATTAACATATGACGTCATGCAATTGTTAGACGCGTGGAAGCGAAGATTGGGCCCCCAAGCATAAATGACTATCTAAGAATCGTCGGGGGCTGGTTGGAACGAGAAAAAATACTCCCGGCTTCATATGCTACACAACATCTCACTCTACCCGCAAACTCAATATTGCTATTATGTTACATAGACAAATCATGTGAAGTAATTGTTAGACACTTGGAAGTGCAGTTTGGCTTCCATAGTAGAAACAACGATCTAAGAATCGTTGGGGACTGTTTGTAACAAAAAAGGAAGAAAGAAAGACACCCCCCCCCCCCAAAAAAAATAAAATAAATAAAAATAAATAAAAAATAAAAATAAAACACACAAAAACAACAACAAACAAAACAAACAACCCCCCCCCAAAAAAAAAAAAATAAAAAAAAAAACCCCACACAACACCAAACCACCCCCCCCCCCAAAAAAAACAACCCAAACAAACAAACAAACAAACAAAAACAACAACAACAAAACAACATCGACTTCCTATCCTGTAAGCCACTAAACTGAATATTGACATTATATTACAATGACAAATTGTCAGACTCTTGGAATCGACGGTTCGCTCCCACAGATAAACAACGATGTAGGGATTCGTTGGAAATTGGCTGGGACTTGGAAAAAATACCCTGGAGTTAATATCGAACACCACAGCGCGCCCTACCCACTAAGCTCATTAGGCCTTTTGTCATTATGTTAAACTGACAAATGACGTTACGCAACTGTTAGGAGCTTGGAAGCGAAATTTGTCTGCTGTGCACAGCATACACAACAATCTAACAATCATTGGTCACTGGTTGGGACGAGAGAAAAGCCTCTCAACTTCATATTCTACCCACAGCACGCCCTACCCACTTAACTGAATATTGTCATTATGTCACCCTACCCACTTAGCTGAATATTGTCATGTCACAATGATAGATGACGTCTCGCCATTTTTAGTCAGCTGCAACCAAAATTTGGCTCCCACAAAATAGACCATGATCTAAGAATTCCTGGCCACTGGTTGGGACGAGAACAAAACACCTTCGACTTCATATCCTACATGACATCGTACTCTACCCTCTAAACTGAATATTGTCATTATGTTGCAATGACAAATGACGTCACTCAATTCTTAGACGCTTGTAAGAGAATCTTGGCTCCCACAGCATAATAAACGATGTAGGATTCGTTGGAAACTGATTTGGACTTGAATAAAGACATTCGATTTCATATCATATACCACACCGCGCCCTGTCCACTAACCTCATTATTGCCATTATTTCACACTGACAAATGAAGTCACACAATTGTTAGATGCTTTAAAGGGAAGTTTGGCTTCCACAGGATAAACAACGATCTAAGAATAGTTGGAACAGGAAAAAAGACCATGGACTTCATATCCTACACGATAACGCGTCCTACCCACCAAGATGAATATTGCCATTATGTTACAGACTAATTTTAGACGAAACCCACTGCTGTCATTCCAATTCTTTTCAATTATCAGCAATAGATATGTGCATCAGACAGGATAATATATACAACAACATTTGTATCACCAGCTGTGAAGCACTGGCTGGAACGATAAATAGCCCAGTAGGCCCACCGACTGGGATCGATCCCAAATCGATTGCGCATCAAGCGAGCGCTTTACCAATGGGCTACATTCTGCCACTCACTGAGAAATGACGTCACACAATTGTTGGAGCATGATTCTATCAAAAATCAAAATTGTCGGCTTATTTTTTTTTTCTGTCCCGGGACAAGCCCCTGTCTATCCAGACAGGCCCCGGGACGGACATGCTCGAAACTCTAGTGATATATGAGCATGTAAAAATTATTCGCACTCGCACGCTATAAATTTTTTTATTTTTAAATCAGAACATTTATAAATATTTTTCGAGTGTAGAAATATGTGGTTGTGGCTCTGTTTGGTTTTCCAAATCACCTGCTTCGAAAGTATTTCCCTTATTGTTTGAATGAGCTTTACATCTGTGAATAAGCAGATATAAAAATCAAAACAACATCCCCATTTTTTTTTTTTATCGCTGCGTTACCCGGGTAGCTGGCCCGAAGGCGGTCTGCGGTTTGCGTACCCTTTAAGGGGGTCATAACTCTCAAGTAACATGTGATAGAAGAAAGTGGGCGGCTGATCAAAGAAAGTAAATATGACCCTGCATTTCTGCGGTGTAACCGCCACAGTGGTGACAATGGTAGGAATCATGTTTTATTTGAAATGTATCGACACACTGCCATAATAAAAAAGCTGACATTCTTATATTGCTTGGAGCGGGACGTTGTCCAGTTATACCACTCTTGCTTGATGCGCGGTCGGTTTGGGATCGATCCCCGTCAGTTGGCCTATTGGGCTATTTCTCGCTCCAGCCAGTGTACCACGACTGGTATATCAAAGGCCGTGGTATGTGTTATCCTGTCTGTGGGATGGTGCATATAAAAGATCCCTTACTGCTAATCGAAAAGAGTAGCCCATGAAGTGGAGACAGCGGGTTTCCTCTCTCAATCTGTCTGTCCGATGCCATATAACCGTAATTAAAATGTGTTGAGTGCGTCATTAAATTAAACATGTAATGAGCCAATTTGAATTATACATGAATGTGACGGTACATGCTCTTAATTTCTTTTCGCCTGTGGCGATATTAATTGTTTTAGAAGACCGTTTGCAGTTCCAAATGCACTTAGCCCAGATGGGCAATTTGTTACGTAATACCTTCGCGTGATCGGGCATTCCAATACACACCCAGCCCAAGGGTGGATGTCATGTGGCTAGTAGTTACGTAATATCTCCGGTAGTGCTGTTTATGGCCAGGGGATTGCTCGCGGAATGGTCTGCTCTGACGATCAGAGAAAAATATGCCGGCGTGGTGGTTGTGGAAAATCCACATGATACGTGAGGTACCGCTTTGTACCCCCAGGCGATTTTCACTGTCTCTGAGAGTTTTGAATAAATAGCTAGGATTTAGAGATATCGAGGAGAAACATTTGGAGGTATCCAAGGGGAATGGTCGTCGTCCACTGAACGATCTATATTAGTTCAGACGGGACTTTGGTAAATATATATTTCTGCTCTGTGTATAACCTTGATGTGATTGATGTGACTTTAAACATGTTAATACTGTATTATACCAATATTATTTAGACGGTGCTGCCGGTCATCTGACGCAGTAATCTGTAGGCTCACTGTCCTAAATAATTATTTAAAGCTTAGCCAGTCATCCTAGAGGACCTAGGTAAAACTGTAGGTTATTGTCTTTATGGTGATAGGTACCAGTATTAATTCTGTATTACAAGGTTATTGAATGAGTAGTTAGGGTTAATAAAAAATTAACCAGTTAGGAATAGTGTTGTAATTCCTTTATTAATTAAGTTCCCCTGGAAGCGTTTCTCCATTATCACACGTGTGTGTGTTAGCGTTTCTCAATTATCACACGTGTGGGTGTTGTGTCACGGTGAAGTGATTAGCATATTGTGTAAACTAGGGGGGACACCTAGAGATTAACTAATTAAGTGATCAGTTCTGGGTTGTTATTATTGTTGTTATTAATTAACTACTGCGGCAGTACATTTGTCAGCGTAGGTTAATACAGATTCCAAAGTGTATTGTGTTTTGTTGTGTTTTCTAGTGAACTAAAGTGCTATAATAATATATACTTTATATAAGATCGTATCTCTGATCATACCTAGAGACGAGCCACAGAGCCTGTTACAGAGAGATCTAATAGATATACAGTTAGGAGAGATATTTGGACAATCGTGTTTCATTCAGTTACAGGTATTGTAGAATCCCCGTGACAGGAGTAGAAAATTGGGGCGTTCGTCCCGGATCTGAAACGGGACACGCATATTTAAAAAAAGTATTGTTTGTAAATGGGGGCTTTATAAATAATTTTTACAAATAACTAGAAGTAGCAACGTTGTTCACTAGAAAATTAATTAATAATAAGTGCGTCATATCTAAACATGGATAAGAATTTGCTGGATAGGCCTACGCTCAGTGTAGTGGAGATTAAGCGAGCACATAAGGCCGAGTTAGTTGAAATCGCAAGTGAGCGGGAAATTGATTTAACATCAGCTAAAACCTTAGGTGATATAAAGACAATTATTATCCAGGAAGTTTTTGGTGATAGGCCTGTTATGGAAGAAAGTGAGATTGTTCCAGAGATAGAGATAAATGAGTTAAGTGTGGAACAATTTTTAGCTTTTAAAAAGCTTGAGTACGAAAGAGAAGAACGTGCATTAGATAGAGAGAGAGAAGAGAGGGATAGAGAGAGAGAGAGAGAAAAAGAAGAGAGAGATAGAGAAAGAGAAGAGAGGGATAGAGAGAGAAAGAGAAGAGAGGGATAGAGAAAAAGAAGATAGAGAAGATAGAGATAGGGAAGATAGAGAGGATAGAGAAGAGAGAGATAGGGATAGAGAATTCCAGTTAGCAAAATTAAAAGTGGAACATGAGTTAAAGTTGAATACTGAAAAAGTCGGACAAGAAGCCGGAAATGGGTTTAACATGTCGGAGGCTTATAGATCAGTGCCTGTATTTGATGACCAGGAGGTAGATATGTTCTTCCAACTTTTTGAACGGGCCGCTAAGCAGCTAAATTGGGCGCAGTCTAAGTGGACATTGTTAGCCGTGTCTAAGTTTAAGGGGAAGGCTAGTGTAGCTTATAATTCAATGAGTGATGAGCGAGCAAGTCAGTACGACCTAGTTAAGACGGCAGTGTTGAGGGCTTATGAATATCGACCTGAGGATTATCGTTTACGGTATAGCGAGTTGAGAAAAACGCAGGGTCAGTCTTATAGTGAGTTTGTGGCTAAGAAGGCAGGGATGTTTGATAAATGGGTGGTGTCTCATCAGGTAGAGTCATATACCGAGTTACGGGAGTTGTTGATCTTACAGGACATTAAAAATGGATTACCAGTTAGCTTACGTATTCATTTAGAGGATCGTGATGTCAGAAGGATAGACGAGGCAGGCATAGTGGCAGATGACTACGTGTTAATACACAAGGCTCAGGCAGTACACGGTAGCTCTATACAACAGGGTGATAAGAAGAAATTTCAGCCAGGTTTTTCCCGGGAAAGTAACTATCGGGGAGAGTCATCTAGTTGGTCAGCTAGTCAGGCAAGGAATGCACCTGGTGGGCAAAGTAAGGATAAACCTGCATTATCAGCCAATGCACGAACTTTTCGTCCACATTGCAGTTACTGTAAAAAGGATAACCATCTTGTCGGGGACTGTTTTAAAAGGAAACGCGATAATGCGCAAGTGGTCGGTTTAGTGAGGTCAGCTCCGGTAGCGAGAGAGTGAATGGTTAGTCCTATGGCAAAGAAAGTAAACCCGTATGTGTCCACTGGTATGGTTTGTGATGTGAAACAAGAATTGAGTCCTAAGGCAATATTAATCTATCGAGACACAGGCTGTAGTCAGTCGCTTATAACGTCAAAGTGTTTAGCTGGTATTAAGAATTCAGATACAGGATGTAGTTTGGCTTTAACCTCAGTTACTGGAGAAAATATGGTTGTCTGGTTACATAACGTTTTCTTGTGTTCGAAGTTTGTGACGGGACCAGTCGTTATGGGTGTTGTGAAGGACTTGCCTGTTGAAAACATAGGAGTTTTGTTGGGTAATGATTTGACTAGTCAGTGTTGTCAGCCGAAATGTGACCAGTTGTTAATTAAAGACAGCACTTTACCAATAGAAGAGAGTGAGGTTGCTGAGATTAGATATCCTGCGTGTGTAAAGACTAGGGCTATGGCCAGAAAGGTAACACAAGACGCAGAGGATATTTGTGATTTGTCTGATACGTGTGTGAGCCATGAAATTGGAGTGGATGAGGTTATCAGTTATCAGGTGGAACCTGTTGATCTCCCGCAGATGGGGAATTGAACCAGTTGTGTTTGATAGAGGGGATTTACCTTGTTAATTCTAGAGCAGGGGGCTGATCCAAATTTGTTGGCAGCTCGCACTACCTTGTTAACTGTGGACAAGGGAGTATTAATGAGTAAGAGAGTTAGAGATAGGAAGGCTAGGAAGCAACTGAGCCATGCTCAGAGCAAAATAAAATCAGTGTTTGATAGGAAGGCTAGGAAGCAACTGAGCCATGCTCAGAGCAAAATAAAATCAGTGTTTGATAGGAAGACTAGGAGTCGGGAATTTAAACCAGGGGATAAGGTGCTGCTGTACCTTCCCATTAAACGGGGTTCTGTACAGAACAGGTATTTCGGTCTCTATGTTGTGCACAAACGGGTTAATGAGACAGGGTATGTGATAAACACTCCTGATAGGGTTAGGAAAAGTAGGTATTGTCACATCAATTTGCTAAAAGGTTATTTTGACAGACTGCCGATAGTTCCAGTGATACCGGTCCAAATTGAGGGTCACTCAATTTCCTGTGATGACGTCAAGACTGCTGAGAGAAAATCAACCAAAAGCCAGATTCTAGCAGACTTGAAACCCCAGCGAGAAAAGTTGACTACGCTGATACAAGACAATGTTTCCATTTGTCAGGACCTTCCAACGGTTACCAATACCTTAAGCCAGGATGTGCGCGTGGAACCCAACGCTACACCGATTCGACAGCATGCCTATCGGAGAAAACCTGGAAAACGTGCGACACTGAACAAGAAAGAAACAAAGTTCCAGTGGTCAGGTGAATGCGAGAAGTCATTCAACCGTCTCAAGCAGAGGCGCTATTCGTCTCCCGTGATGGCAGCACCAGACTACCGAATGCTGTTCAAGCTAGCTGTGGGTGCCAGTGACGTGGGTGCTGGAGCTGTGCTGTTCCAAGAAGATGAAGACGGACTTGACCATCCTAATGAAAGCCTCCAACCAGAGAGTTTGAGGTGGAGTCTTCTTCTGCAAGAATACCCAGTTACCATTGAACATATCAAGGGCACATCCAATGTAATCGCTGACGCCCTGTCCCGAAGTTGAACGTTATGATAATGTGTTGACATTCTTGATTTCTGTTTTGTTTTTATATATTTTATTTGTATACCAGGGACTCAGAGACTCAGTGTGATTACTGGTAGTCACCTTATTATTACATGTGTTATAAATGCCCGTATGCGTCGGTTAACGCACCTTTTTGTTTTAAAGTAGTATATTTCCCTATTCCTAGAGTAGAGGAAATATCCTTTTTGATGTGGGGGTGTTGACGGCACATGCTCTTAATTTCTTTTCGCCTGTGGCGATATTAATTGTTTTAGAAGGCCGTGTGCAGTTCCAAATGCACTTAGCCCAGATGGGCAATTTGTTACGTAATACCTTCGCGCGATCGGGCATTCCAATACACACCCAGCCCAGGTGCGGAGGCCATGTGGCTAGTAGTTACGTAATATCTCTGGTAGTGCTGTTTATGGCCAGGGGATTGCTCGCGGAATGGCGACAGCCAGTCTGACGATCAGAGAAAAATATGCCGGCATGGTGGTTGTGGAAAATCCACATGATACGTGAGGTACCGCTTTGTACCCCCAGGCGATTTTCG